>NW_022437007.1:3502774-3703050 GCF_009761245.1 Sapajus apella | reverse complement strand
ATATATATATATATATATATATATATATATATATATAATTTTTGCTTCAAGAAGCTCATGATTGGGCTGGGCACGGTTGCTCACGCCTGTAATCCCAGCAGTTTGGGAGGTGGAGGCGGGTGGATCACAAGGTCAAGAGATCGAGACCATCCTTGCCAACATGGTGAAACCCTGTCTCTACTAAAAATACAAAAATTAGCCAGGCATGGTGGCACTCACTTGTGGTCCCAGCTACTCGGGAGGCTGAGGAGGAAGAATCGCTTGAACCCAGGAGGCGGAGGTTGCAGTGATCTGAGATTGCACCACTGCACTCCAACCTCTGGTGACAGAGCAAGATTCCATCTCAAAAAAAAAAAAAAAAAAAAAAAGAACCTCCTGATCAACTACCAGATACCAAGTTACAACCCTACGTGAAAAATTTAATAGTGTCTCTCAATCTTAATTTTATTTCAAACTGCAGAAGGACGTATTCAATTCATACTAGACATTAAGATATTTGTACCTTATGTTTACCAGCAGTCCATATTCAATGTAGTCATATCTGAAATTATATGAAATAAAAGAAACATCAGACCAAGACAGAATCCTTAGTGCAAGCATCAACACTCCTCCTGTTCTTACTTCTGCATGCTCCAGCTACCTCTCCTTTTCTTCTACTAGCTAACCCAGCTGAGGATACCATCATTATATGAGTTGAATAGATACATTTCTGTCTTGCATTGCTGAATATTTTCATTCAAAGAATATCTTCCATCTGAAGATGCTTTGCAGTATTTTTAGCCAATTCAACTTCTATCTATTTTGGGAGACAATACTTTATGAATATTTCATGGCCTGGATCCAGTGAACAAAGGGCATTGAAAATTTTCCTCGGAAGCTAGACATAGTGTCTTCTTCCAGATCTGAAGACATTTGCTTCATGATCAGCAGAACAAAGAGTATGTCTACCAGCAGCCTTTCCAGGACAGTAAAATATCCTTGTTTACCTCTCAGAGTAAAGATAAAGCCTCACTATCTCATTGGAGGAAAACATGAGCAGACTGTTATCTTTCCTAATTTCTGAGTTCCTCTTCTCTTATGCACCCCACTGCATACGTGGGTGTCATTTGTTCCTCAGTGGGTCACTGCATAGAAATTGGAACTCAGGAAACCAGTGCAAATATTGCTCTGATTGCTGCTTTTATCATGAGCTACGAGGAAAAGAAGTACACGTTGGGGGACGCTCCTGACTGTGACAGAAGCCAGTGGCTGAAAGAAAAATTCAAGCTGGGCCTGGACTTTCCCAATCTGCCCTCCTTGATTGATGGGGCTCACAAGATCACCCAGAGCAATGCCATCCCGCCGCTACATTGCTCGCGAGCCCAACCTGTGTGGGAGACAGAAGAGGAGAAGATTCAGGTGGACGTTTTGGAGAACCAGACCATGGACCACTGGACACAGCTGGTCATGATCTGCTAGGACCCAGAATTTGAGAAACTGAAGCCAAAGTACTTGGAGGAACTCCCTGAAATGTTAAAGCTACTCAGAGTTTCTGGGGCAGTGGCCATGGTTTGCAGGAGACAAGATCACCTTTGTGGATTTCCTAACCTATGATGTCCTTGACCTGAACTGTATATTTGAGCCCAGCTGCCTGGATGCCTTCCCCAACCTGAAGGACTTCCTCTCCTGATTTGAGGGTCTGAAGAAGATCTCTGCCTACATGAAGTCCAACAGATTCATCCAAGGTGCTTTGTTTGGAAAGTCAACTACGTGGAATGGCAAATAAGGCCCCCGGGTTGCCAGAAGATGGGAGGGAGGAGCCGCCCCTGCTGCCTGGGGAGAACGCTGGAGAACAGCCCAACTCCCTGGAACAGACTTCTTCCTTTTTTCCTTCTTTCCACTGTCTTCTCTTCCCCAAGGCTTCACTGGCTTCCTTTCTTCTAAATTATCCCTCCCTGTGTTGAGGCTCTTTAAAGCTTCAGCTCCCCATTCTCCTCCATCAAATTCCCCCTCCTAACATCTCCCTTTTCCTGCACCTGACTGCTCTTCCTATCAGTGCTTGTCTCTTCTTTGAGAAGCCAGACTGATCCCAGAGCTCCCCAGCATTGTCCTCAAAGACATCTGCAGGCCCTGCGTCCTTTGCTGTGTCTCCATACCCAGTCCTGTGTGATGCCCAATAAAGCCTTAACCATGAAAAAAACAAGTCACTTTTATATACATATACTAAAAAAAACCTGGTCTTTGTCTGTGACTCAGATTTCTTAGTTTTTCTTAGTATATGTATATAAAAGTGACAGGCCACTTGTTAACTTACAAGTAGAGTGAAATCTCAGACTCTCCGCAGTTTTCTACTGTGGTCTTAGCTATGGAAGAAGCCCTCTAGGATTTTGTCTTTCTTAATTCTCTAATCTCTCTCTTGTTATTATCATTAAGGAACTCACATGGAACTTCTTTCCCAACAGCAAGCTACTTAAAGTCAGAATGATACTGGTGGTGAGACATTTCTCCTTTCATTTGTCTCACACAAATTATCTCAGTACTCAGATGTTTTGAGGGCACCCCGCCAAATTGGGGTTCCAGTACCAGAGTAGCTGGCAACCCTGCCCGGACAGAAAATAAAAGAGAACTGGATATGAGTGTTTATTGTGTGCCTTACGTGGGATAATTTCTTTTTATCAGGTGGACAGTTGAATGCCTAGTTGGGTAACTAGCGACCAGTGCGTCCGTGACCAAGTAACTTGTTTATACTGGCAGGTGTGTTTATAGCTCTTGATGACCCATAACCAGCTTACGCCTTCCTGACCATAGTTCTGGCATGAGGAGCCTTATCTTGTCTCCTCATTTCATAAGTCCAGGGAAAATTCAGCTTGGGGTCTCCCCAAGTTGTTCAGATAGAAGACACAAGTTCAATACATCACCACAATAAGCAAGTTTCAAGACTTTTACTTATCTGGGGCAGGGAGGGCATAATTATCAGAAAGATAGACCTCTATCCCCAGGTCATATGAGGCAGGAGTCAAAAGTCAGGCAGAGAAAGACAAGACAGAAAATACCCATAGCAACTAGCAGTATATAACTAGAAATATACATGTATATAACAGGGTGCAGGTCACTCTAAGTTCACAGGCAAATGCCTGAATGGTCTATTGAAAAAAAGTGATGGGAAAGCCCAGTCTGCCAGGTGGGAGAGATGTCTCTAAGCTCCCATGTTTGACCACTGGCTTGGGCCATTTGGGTGTGATATTCTACTTGCAGTGACTAGAAACAGTCTTTAGTGGGTCATTTTTCTTACATCAATTTATACCGAGTTTTATTAAAGTAAACCAGATTTGAAAATGTTTTTGAACATTCTGAAATTTTCTTCCACTTTGGTATTTACTTCCTTTATACTTGTCTTTGTGTTTGATTATTCCAGTCTGTGATTTCTTTATAACCAGTACTTTTCCCCTCATACATTAAAAATTGCCAAAGCAAATAGTTTTGTGTTTAGTAACAGTTGTTCCAGTAACAACAGGTATGTCATATCTGTTCTTGTTTTAAATCAGAGTAAATGCTTTTTCATCCTAATCAGTATTTTCGGATGTAGCTATAACACAGAGCTTACTAATTTATCATGCTTTTACTGTCTAAACAGGCTGTATATTTTTCTAACTTTTGTATTTTATGCATTGTTTATATACCTTCTTTAGGTATGCTGCAAATAAAAACCCTCTTAGAAGCAAATATGTTTCTATGAAAGAAATTGAATGAGGTGTCTGAAAGGATTATTATAATATTTATTTATTTTAAATGGGCTGTAGTAAAATTTGACTATTACAGTTTACTTTATATAAAAGATTATGCCATTGAGGATATCAGTATGCCTCTTACCTAGTTGTACATTAGGCCAAAAATACCTCTGAAATATAAATATCTGCAGTTAGAAATATTATCATTCATTCCTCAAGATACTTTGTTTTCTATTTCATTCTTTGTATCTTTGACCTCTTGCTATTTAGAATAGGCTGTGTAATCAAAAATTTAAACCATTGTAAGTCTATTGAAAAAACCTTGTAAGAAGTCTTCCTTTACTTCATTCCATATATAATATTGTATCTATGTGGTGGCTTTTTATAGAAAAAAAATCAATGTTATGTAAATAAGGACATTTTCAATAATAATCTAACTTTTCAGTAATTCTCATTCAGATTACTTCCCTACGAGACGTAGGCATGTATGTATTTGTGTGAACATTTGACTATTGGGTCTGTGTTAATGAGTATGATTGTTTTTGTGAGTGTGAGTAGTGTGATCATGGATATGTCAGCGTATGAATGTGAATGTATATGAGAATGCTATATATACATATATATGTTTAGCCCTTTAATTATCCAGGAGTAAACATCATCTGAGTTTGTTGTTGTTTCATTGGCTAATAGGTTGGTTTATATCTGACAAATAGATTTCAGTTTAAGAATAAGTCACCAAAAATTCTCATATATTTAAAAAATACTTCTACTGATCCGAAAAAGATGTCACTTTCACTAGTGAAATTTTAATAATAATGCTCACTCTTTATTTTGTTTAGTTGTGCACTATGACCTTACAGAAGCACATCTTGTTCCCCAACTCCTTAGTTTGCTGCTGTGTTGTATAAATACCACTGTATCGGCCAGGCACAGTGACTCACGCCTGTAATCCCAGCACTTTGGGAGGCCAAGGCAGGTGGATCACGAGATCAAGAGATGAAGACAATCCTGGCCAACATGGTTAAACCCCATCTCTACCAAAAATACAAAAATTAGCTGGTTGTGGTGGCACACACCGGTAGTCCCAGCTACTCAGAAGACTGAGATAGGAGAATCACTTGAACCCTGGAGGCGGAGATTCCAGTGAGCCCAGATCACGCCATTGTACTCCAGCCTGGAAACAGAACGAGACTCCGTCTCAAAAAAACAAAAATCTGGTATCTTCCTGCATAAGCACATTCATTACAGATTAAAGTGACCCAATTCAAATGTCCAGTACTTTATTCCCAGAAAAATAAATAACTTACTCTTAAAGTTCAAACTGAAAGTTCATCACTAACATCAGCAGAGTTTTCATTGATTTAAAATAATGAGATATGAATTATTAAATTGGGGTAAAACATAGTCATACACAACTAACGTGTAATAAAAATACTACTACTAGTAATCTACTCCAGTGCTCCTGATATGAAATTACCTCATTTTATCTACTTTATTCTCCATTCCATAGACCTGTCTGGCCCTGGTGCAATGCTTAGGGTATCTGGAGACCCACCATTGATTTTAGCTGTTCAACATTATTCCCTGCCTTTGGCACTGGCAGCACTTGGTATTGTGACTCTATAGAGGTTTTGCCCACACTGAGAGAACTCGGTATGCAGCCACTGATATTGCAAATGCACTTTTTTTGACGTGTCTCTGCACTTAAATGATCAGGGTCAATTTGCCTGTATGTGTAATGGGCTGCAGTACACCTTTAGAACCATACCTGCCAGATCCATGAGAGAGAAGCCATGGAAATTCTGACAATGTCCTAGACTAAGCATACATACACAGACTGATACTGTCATCAGAAGATGCTGAACTGGAATGAAAAACCAGTCCCGCCTGGCAAACCTAGCTAAAGCTAAAGATATAGTCCAAGGAAGAAATGGCTTCAGCCAGTGGGCCAGGGAATTCTTCAAAGATACATCATGCTGGCTCCTGAATCCCATCCAGAGAATTTCATTGCAGCTTACTGCAGCTGACAAATTTTCCAGAATTGGCGTAGTCAACCTTCTGTATTCCTCTGACTGGGGCCAAATTCTCCGTGTCCTACAAGACAAATTTATCACCTATTCAGGTTCCCTGAGCATATTTTTATCTGATATTGGCCCTAGATCTGCAGCTCAAGCTACACAACATTGGAAGCAATCAGGGGCTATACCATGAATTCTATATGCTCCATATTAACCCCAAGCCATAAGTATAAATATTTTAATGGAAAATTAGATGACAGGCTTTAAGCTGCTGATGAGAGGGAATGAGATAACCATGGCCTGAACTACACATCTCAAGACAGCATCCTTGGATCTCAATGCAGGGATTCCCTGAGAAGTTTATTCTTATTAATGTCCCTTATTTGATCAGGCTGTCATCCCTGTTCCTCATTTCCTGCATTATTCTTTGACAATTATTGATACCTCAATCTCCATGGAGTACCCTGTAAGGGCTTTTTATCCCCTTTGACCCTTTGCTGAAGACTCAAACAAAAGGGAGATCCGGATGGACATTATAAAGCAATAGGTGGTAGACAATGAACTCCTTTATTTTACCCCCCAGTCGCAAGGCACACATTTTTGTCTACAAGGTGGAGACAATGAATTCCTTCTTCATTTGTCTCCCCGGTGCAAGAGGTAGGTTTTTGTCTTCAAAGACCACAAAAATAAAGACCATCCACTTGAAGTCCTTCGCTATTTAGAATAGGCCATGTAATCAAACATTTAAACTACTGTAAGTATACTGAAATGCCTTTTTTAAGCATTTTCCTTAATGTGGCCCTTCCACTTTACCAAGTATAGCCCCATGGGACAAATACATAAAACAGAACATTTTACTGTGCAGTACATAAGAGGATGTAAGTCTAATTTTAGGAATTTGCCATCCTGGAGGTTAGGTCAAGGGTTCTATCATTACCAATGCTATAGGACAGATTGCCCATGTTGGAGTCAGTGGGGAGAATCCCCCCCCACCCCCAGCTGATAGGATACAAGCACATTCACACTGAAGAGCTCACCTCTGAGGGAAAAGGATAAATCAAACATTTCTTCTCTCTCTTCCAGAGGATAGGTGGCCCAGGTTACCTGTGTTTTGCCATATTTCTTGGTTTGCCTATTCTAGACAGTTACCATTATCCTGAATTTGATTGACTGTTGGATGCCACCTTTGCCGAATCCTGCAAGTAAACGTCTGGTAACTGTGTTACTGTATATCACAAATGGACATTTCATTAGCAATAGAAATTTCTGTTATACCAGGTGTCCCAACCTTACTAATTTAGACCTGATGAATTACTGCAACTGGAGTTTGTCAGTGAAGGAGTAAAACACCTTCCTAAATGTCAGTGATCTCCTATCAAAGACGATGGCAGTGGGGTTAACTGGAACATCTGGAGGAGAGGCCATGAGATCCAACACTAGGGCTATTTTATCCATGAAATCAAGAGTCTTCGCCTCTGCCATACTCACCCCTGACTCTGCACAGACTGTTCCATTACATTCATGGACTCTGTCTACCAGGAGAGACTCCCAGTTGGTTGAGTCCCAGAGCAGTCAGCGATTCTTACACTCAATTCCTTATGTATTTCTTTTAAACATGTTGGCCAGCCTATTGTTTTCCCTCTTGTCATTCACCACCTTGGGCAGCTGCCATATTGCTGCCAGCTTGTTAGCACTAGAAAAGTCTCAGACAGTTTAAATAAAGCCAGCTTTGTGAATTCAGTTTTCTAGAGAATGCTAGACATATAAAATAGTTTTTTTAAAATCTCTTAAAATGCGGTTTTGAAGAGGCTCCAATCCAATTTTATAACCTCTAGTGGATGCCAGGTGACTGGCTTTTACTGTGACTGTGTTCCGTTGATTTATCAAGGTGATCAGAGAGGAGAAGGGGAAGTTGGGATGAGGATAATTTAAAATATCGCAAAGCTAGTTATTCTTCTTTATAATCAGCTTTTTTTTCTTAAATGAATGTTTACCAGATTGCTGCAAGTTTTTGGCTAATTTCCAGAATCTGAAAATATTGATTTTGATCTTGATTGTTTTTTTGGCCAGTGATCTTGTTGCTTTTATAGATAAGAAAATATCAGGCTTGGCCTAGTAGCTCTGGCTTGTTACCTCCAAATGTTGGGAGGATGAGGTCAGTAAATCATTTGAGTCCAGGAGACTGAGAACAGCCTGAGCAAGATGGTGAAACCCCCTTCTCTACGAAAAATACAAAAATTAGCTGGGCCTGGTGGTGCACACCTATAATTCCAGCTACTCAGGAGGCTGAGGTGGCAGGATCCCTGAGGTCAAGGCTGCAGTGCACTGTGATAGTGCCACTGCACTCCTCCTTGGGTGTCTCACAAAATAAGATGACAAAATAAAGCTTGGGACCAAGCTTGACGATTGCAGCCAGGGACTGTAGATTTAAGTTGCCATGCACAAACACTCTGATTAGTGGCAGTTACAAGTAGATTTTTTAAAAAATAAAACGCAGTTCCTGAGTTGTTTACCAAGAATGTATTTAAGAAGGCCTTGAATATATTTAAGGCCTTCTTGGGGGTCCTGGCATTTTTCTTACTATTTAAGTAAGTATATATATTATAAATTGATATTTATCTATATCTATATGGATATATAAATATATTTAGAAATCTATATTTATATATATATCAATATATATCTTTTAAATATCAACTTTTAATTAAGCTGACCTCTGGCCAGAGTGCTCTAAAAAGAAATCTTTTCAAATCTCAACTTACTGGATTTCAGCCAGGACAAACGAGAATTAGGTCTCTCTGAGTTATTCTGGTTCTAAAACAGCTTTTTTTTTTTCCCAATTATGCATGCAAATGAATTATTTTAAATATTTCAAAGGATCCTTATTTTGGCTACTACTGATTATGACTGTCCAGGTTAGGTAGGCCCACTTTCCTACATATTTACAAGAGGTTGCCTTCTAAGTGGTATGCATAAATCCATCTGGTGTTTCTAAAAGGAGTGTTCAGATTTTGAGGCTTGATTTTTTCTTAATTTTGGGAAAGCGATCAAGACTGGGAATGTATTTCGGGTTTAAGTGTGACATGTCTCCGACTGTGTCTAACTGCCGAGTGGTAATACAGTGTTCAAAGCATGGGACATAAGTCCCTGTGTTACACCTGTCTAGAAAGCAAAAAGCAGGGTACACTTTTCAGTTAGGAACTAACAGGAATAGGTCACGAATTAAAGACTAAGTCTGAATTTTCCAGCAATTGAAAACAGCTGTAGTCATAAAAGAAGGCTGTATAAAATGAAATCAACTGTACCTATTGCTAATGACTTGAACCTCTGCTGTGAGACTAAGGTGGAAACAGAGGCAGTTCTCTGCGGAGATCTTTCCCTAATTCTCTCCTTCAAAGACAGAAACTGAAAGGAAATACAGGGTTTGAAAAACAGTCCAAATAAAGTCTAGACCTTCAGCCAAAGAGTGGGAGGTCCAAATTCAGGATAACTCACTCAAAACAACTCATGGGACTTCTGAGGACAGAGAGTTCCTGCTGGTGACAAGCCCCACTTTCAGAGAAACACAAGGTGTTCACGAGGAGTCTCTGTGAATCCTGTTGACTTACCCCATATATGTTGATCTAACTCAAGGAAGCTGAGGCAAAATTAATCTAAGTAGGGAATTTATTTGTTTGTTTGTTTTGATGCGGATTATCTCCCTGTTGCCCAGGTTGGAGCACAATGACATGATCTCGGCTCACTGCAACTTCTGCCTCCCGAGTTCAAATGATTCTCCTGCCTCTGCCTCCCAGGTAGCTGGGATTACAGGCACCCGCCAGCATGCCCAGCTAATTTTTGTATTTTTAGTAGAGATGGGATTTCACCATGTTAACCAGGCTGGTCTCAAACTCCTGACCTCGTGATCTGCCCAC
This sequence comes from Sapajus apella, assembly GCF_009761245.1. Classification (NCBI taxonomy): domain Eukaryota; kingdom Metazoa; phylum Chordata; class Mammalia; order Primates; family Cebidae; genus Sapajus; species Sapajus apella. Next base: position 3,693,411 of record NW_022437007.1, on the reverse strand, counting down.
CTGGGCCTCCCAAAGTGCTGGGGTTACAGCTGTGAGCCACTGTGCCCAGCAAGTAGAGAGTTTCTGTGGACCAATCTTGAGAATTGTAGCCAGGGGTCATAGATTCAAATTGCTGTGAAAATACACTCTCATTAGTGGCAGTCACAAGTAGATTTTTAAAAGCAAAGACAAGGCAGTTCCTGAGTTGTTTGCCAAGAATTTACATTAAAATAACATAAGCTATTGACTGACTCTATTTTCTTTGTATCACAAATTCCAGGAATGTGAAGATAATGGGTGAGAAGCTTGTCAGGAAGAAAATGCCTTTAAACTTGCCCATGTCATGGGTACCAGGATCATGACTGAAGCCCCATACTCATGTCTCTCTGGGCCTAGAGATCTCATATAGCCCAGACAATTCTGCCCATTTATTTTTCCTCTGTAATCAAACTGATGTTATATGTGAGTGCACATGTCTTAGGCACTGTCTCTCAGTTGGTCCAGGATATGGCCAGGGAGTATGAGTGTCATTCACCAGTCTCCACCAGCCTCCAGTATGTATGAAAAACACTATAAAAATTGTTCAGACTTAACACAGGATCTCTATACTTCAAAGGGTTTAGTTGCCAACAAATTAACAAGAACTTATTGAATGCTTCCCTCTTTAGTATATATCAAATGCATATATTTAATTCAAATTCTTCTTCATAAGCAGACCACTTACTAAGAGATTTTGGTAAACACTGATCTCTAGACTATCTGACAATACACTATCTGTATTAAAAATTAAACAGTTCTATTGTTTACTTAGATTTGTGCTAGATGGCAAAGCTTCCCCAAAAGAGAAATGCATTCTGAAAAAGGAATATGATTAGAATGTTTGTCCCCTCCAGATCTCATGTTGAAATGTGACCCCTTCATGTTGGGAAAAGAGCCTGCTGGGAGGTATGTGGTTCATCACAATGGATCCCTCATGAATGGTTTGCAGCCAACCCTTGGTGAGGAGTGTGTTCTCACTCTATTAGTTCACATGAAAGCTGGTTGTTTAAAAGAACATAGCACTTCTCCCTGTACTTTTGGTTCCCGCTCACCATGTGACACACTTGCTCCCCTTTTGTGTTCTGTGATGATTGGAAGCTTCATGAGGCCTTAGCAGTAGCAGATGGTGGTATCATGCTTTCTGTACAGTCTGTAGAAACACAAACCAACTAAATCTCTTTTCTTGGTCTACTACCCAGTCTCAGGTAATTCCTTGATAACAACATAAAATGGACTAATACAATGAAACCTAAATTTTTAAAATTTCTCTGGATATTAATTCATAGAAAATTAATACACTTTCAAGTTGTCAACCTGAAATAATAGAAAGGGTCAGAATCCAGTTCTAAAGAGTTAATGCAAATAAAGCCCGGAATTGGCTACCCAGGAGGTAAAAACTCCAGAAAAATGGGGTCAGTGCCCCAAAGTTAAAAGTTAATTATTGCTTATATAGGTAGAAAACAAAGGAGTTTAACAGGATTATAGCATTTCCTAGACACGGCTGGCTTAGGTTTGGAGCTAATTAGCTGCAGTTCATTTTCCTTTCTCTACCACTTGTTTTCATTTGTTTACAGCTGGTTTTCATTCTCTTTCCAGTTTAAAGAGTGTATTTAACAGTTCACTTTAAGACAATGTCATAGCTATGAAATTATCCTGTGAGAAGAGGGAGTTTAATCTGTTATGACGGCAAAACTTGTAGAAGGAAGGGAGCCTTCCCTGGTGCCTTCCAGACATTTACATCTTACAGGATGATACAGATAAGGAAGAGAGATTAATCTGTAATCAGACACAGTTTACAGCTTCCCTGGTTATAGCTGCCTATCATGAGACTTTAAGGCTCGAAAAAGTTAGTTTCAATAGCCAAGACTTTTAGTTACTTACTTTCATAAAGTAACATTTATTGATTGTGGATATAACATATATTAAAGTATGATCTAACATCAACAACATGGTAAACTAGAGGGTAACTAATTTTGTTTATAAATGTTTCTGTCACTTAAAAATAATTACTCTGGAAAAATTTTTCAAGTTTTTTAAATCTGTAAATTGGGATAACACTTATTCTATAAGGTGGTTATGCTTTAACACTTATTCTATAAGGTGATTATGCTTATTAAATGCAATAATTTATATAATATGTAAGACATAATAAAGATATTCCCTGCTTATTCTGGGGACACTAAATATTTTATTTTAAAGTATTTATTTTAAATATGGCTTAATGTGTTTAGTAAAACCTCTCAACTTTTTTTTTATAGTTGTGGCTTATCATATTTGTAAGCCACATGTTTATTCCAAATATGTGTGACAGTTGAACAGTAATGTCCTGTTTTGTTTTGTTTTTCTCCATGATTCTAGAGTAGGCCATCAATGCAAAATATTTAAAAATATTATTTTTTCTAATTAAGAACTTGGCAGTATTTGAAAACAGGGTTGATATTATGTATAACACTCTTATCTATGATATAATATTTGTTAAGCACAATGTCAGGTCCACCTTCAAACTTTAATTAACAGAAATAATCAGAGGCACGGTTGGTAACTTGTCACTTGAATAGGAATATTATGTAAGTATTCGTCCTCGAGTTTAACAGAATCTTCAGCAATTAACAATACCTGAGAAGTGTCTTCTCAACCAATTTCATACATTTGATTTGTCTGACGACTTAGCTTAATACTCACGGGTAGGAAGATGGTTAATTACCTCACTACAGGCATTGTCGGATGAAATTTTCTTTGTGAGTTTGCTTAGAATCTTAATATTCTTTTATTCCTTCTCCGCAGTGTAAGTTAAAACTTTTTTCTTTCTTAGTTCTCTCACTCTCTCATACTTTCATGTATTTTAGACAATTCAATAAAAAAGCTTTAATAGTTAACATTTATTGGACACTTATTATATACCATTATTGCTCTAAGGATATAGATGTTTATTAAACATTTATAATATCCCTTTCAGGTGGATGCCATTAAATTCCAAAGTTCATGAATAAGAAATCTGAGTTATAATGAAGTTTAACACCTACTGGCCTATTTTCCTGGTTATTAAGCTTGTGTCTTATTACATCAAATCTACCCTGCTAATCTACCTGAGATTGAAGCTCTGCAAACATTTCTCATTGCAACTGCCTTCTTATTACCTTCTGACAGTAGATGGTAACACAAGAAAGGAACTATAAGGCAAACTAAAGAAAGATGTTTTTCTTTCCTGTGTGCTTTCTATTCTTGTCGCCGTCACCTGAATGAAAGCATTCTACCCCAGCACCAGCAGTTAGTTCTGCCTCCAGATCCATTTTGCTCTCCAGCATCCTTGAAACCTCTCCTGGAACTAGTAGCCATCGGCTCACACGTCTTCCTTAGAAGTCTGATCTCCAGCTCTGCAGGACCACTCTTTCCACAGTCTGCATTATGACAGTCCTAACTTTTTCTCTTTACTCCCCCAGATTTAAAGGTGATAGACCCTCTTTGAAGTTATTATCTCTGACTTGCCTCAGGGTTTTCTTTTTTATTCGTTTAGTTTATTCAGCACCTATATAATCAATTCCCTGCAAAATTCCTGCATTTCAAATATAGTAGGGTTTCTGTCTTTCCTACCAGCCACCCGGTTGATAGACTCTCTTGGTCCATTTTGTTTTATTTTATTTTATTTTTAGAGACAGTATCTTGTTCTGTCACGCAGTGCAGTGGCCCAATCATAGCTCACTGTAGCCTCAAACTCCTGGGTTCAAGAGATCCCCCTTCCGCAGTCTCCCTAGTAGCTGGAATTACAGATATGTGACACAATTCTTTCTCTTTAATGTTAGAACTCCTAATTTAAGTACCTTGTGTGCTGAAAAGTAAATTTTATGTTTTATGCCATTTTGAATAATTATTGGTATAAACAAATGCAAATGCTTCTTACATCCTGGCTGAGAATTACAATCAACTAAGTAATGGGAACAACGTGACAGCTCACAGCTCCAAGGCCCATGCCAGCTAGAAAGGGTACGTGGCATGCCCACATGCTCATTTCTGCGTGGTCTTTGGTCTCCTGGGTTCTGACCAATATTACTCGTACTCAGAACCTGCCAATAGATTTCAAAAGTGCAACTCTCCAGCAGTCAAAATCATGCCAATATCTACCGTCCTTGCATCAACTCCTTACCTTTCCATGCCACCTTATTTTAAAAATCTGAACCTATGTCCAAGATTCAAAAGAAATTAAGTATTACCACGCATATTAACTCATGCAAATAGAGAGATGGTATGTGTTATGTTGATTATGTTCCTGAGGACTTGTTATGCCAATCCCAAACACTGGAGGTTTCAGAATGACTCAGTAGCCAATTAGCAATGTGTGAATCTAGCTTATTGAGAGGACTTTACGCATCACTAATCATGCAACTTGCATTCCACACACATAGGCAGTTATAAAAGGAAAGTAACACACCAAAGCCATGTCTGAGGAGTTCATCACAAACACAGCCAGGTCCTGGCTGCTTTTATAATCCCCCTAGATGGACCTGTTGTGATCTCAGCCACCTTGCACTGGCTGTGGGTTCATTTCAGGTCTAGGATGATATCAGGCAGCTGCAAGTGTATCAGCTCAGTCTATTACATGCATGTTCATGGGGAAACAACTTTACAGTGGGCTTAAAATGCTACTGGGCGTGAGTGACTCCATTTTGAGATATCAAGATAGCAAATTATTGTGATATAGCAGAGAGATAGATGAGAGGAGACAGAGAGAAAGAGAGCGCGAGGATGTGTCAGTGTGCATTTGTGTGTGTTGGAGTATGGGGGGTGTTGATGGTGATCCCACATGCCTGTTAGTCTCCAATTTTAAGTCCATCCTGGCTGAACCATCTGACTTAACCACACTGGACTGGTGGACAGGATTGGCTTCGTCATTCGCTAATCTTGGGATTTTGAATAAATTACTCAAACTCCTTGTGCCTTAGTTTCCTTATTTCTAAATGGAGATTTTGAAAGTATCCAACTCAAAAATTATTATAAAGTTAAGTGTGTTAATAAACATAAAATGCTTAGAAAGTGGAATTATCATATGACAATTACTAAATGAGTGTCGGCTAATTTTATTATTGTTATTTATACTGTACCCTAGACTTACATAGCCTGAAGAAATACAAACTAGAAAAAATATTATATTCTAAAACACATGCAGAAAATTTCTGTAAACTAGAGTTTGCTCAAAAATACAGAAAGTATAAATTTATCATTATTTTTTCCTTATACTTGGTTTACTGATGGGTAGAAATAACCCATGTATTACTATTTCACACTTCTGGAGAAGAGAGTGCCTCAGGTCAAAGAAAGTGTGAAAACACTTCCTTCAACTTCCTACCCCTCATTTCACCAGTCCCATATGTTTTTAGAAGAAATGTGAAGGCAAATACCAAAGGCATAGATGTTTTTCATATACTTATAGAAAATGTCTGCAGATTAACTACGAATGCTATATTTGTTTCAGTTAGACAATTTTCTTAATCCTGTATGATTGGATCCAAATAATTCAGGTTAAAGAAAACTTTTCATATTTCCCCATTTTCTGTTAGATCCTCCTGTCAGAGACTTCTCTGAGGATGAACATTTAGTTCAGAATAACTATTGTTATGATGCGTGCTAAAACAGAGATCAGAGAAAATACATTTTAAAAAATCTCAACTTTGCCAATCTGATTCTAATCACAGGATACTGCTTTCTTTGTTTTAATTGAAACAATTTCAACTAAAAATATGGAAGATAGTTATATGAGTGTGCTACATTATCCTTTGAGGAAAATATATTGCCGAGAAATATAAAATATCCATCAATATCTAGTCATGGACGGTCTTTCTATTTCAGAACAGAGATATGCCCTGAAGAAGGCAGTTATGACAACACAGTACATGAAAGGGAAATATCTATCACATGTGCTTCCATATGGAGTTATCTGACTCCCAGTTATTTTTTTAAAAAAGTGTGAACAGGTATAGATGTGGAACCTATTTACATATAGTATCACAATGTGATTCATTAATAACTGTATTACCTGCATTTTTATCTAGTGTGACATGTTATCATCACTGGAGTTAATATGCCTTTTCTCTTTCAGAGTGAAAATCAGTTACTGTGGTCCTAGAAATCTCTTTTTTCCTCTATCTCTAGCCTTGTTCCTTTCTCTCACTGATTCCCTCTTCTTTTCTCTATGTATCTAATATTTCCCCTATATTTTAAATGCATTTTTATTGCAGGAAATGTAATAATATTTTAATTGACAAAACAGCATGCTCTTCCAAAATATACATTTTTTATATGCTCACTTATTTTTTAAGAAGAGCAACTGAGACCCTCAAAAGAAAAATAAACAAGATCAGTGGGAAGAGGAAGTTACTGGGAAGTTACATTTCCTAAATGATGTTTAAATTCTTGTTTGTTACTAATTTCTACATTTGCCTCAATCCATCCCTGTTGAATCTCCATTTCTAGCAATATTATAACAAAAACTTCTGCTCCTGTAAAATTTTGTACACATTAAAATCAAACAACTCCAAGAGTTAGGTTTATAAAAAACTAAAGAATTTGTCCTGCTTCATTCTGTTACATTTTCTTGTATTTTTTAAACAAAACTCAATTTATCAATTCGAGAGAGGGTGGAACATAAAAGTAAAGGATGTTGCCATAAAAGTTGGAAATATATCCTCTATAACAGCTTCTGGGGCTGATCTGCATAGCAAACTCTTGGTTGTTTATTCAGCGTGAAAGCTAATAAATCTATTTGTGAGAACTCCTAAAAGGCAATCATTTCCAGAAAGAGCAAATTCTGGCAAAAGCTATTGTTTCAGCAAATCCAAATGACAAGTGCTTTAATATGACAGCATTTACAGTTCTGAGGGCACAGTACATTTTGGAATCATAAAAGTAGCAACACATTCTGTGTGGCAAAACATACTGTTGTTTAAATCTGTCTTACTGCAATGAGCTGCTAATGGATATGTACAATTTATTAAGAGGCGGAAGAATGACAAATTATAAACCTACACAGATCTAGTCATTTTGCAAGAAAATCTTTATTTCCTTTATTTTTAGCTTTTCATCCATCTGTTTTAGTTAAAACATACTCTCCAAATTCAGATGGAAAGTCTATCTCTGGAGATCCTTCTCTCACTGTGTTTCTGCTTTTCTTTATGCGGCATGCATTAGATTTCCCAATAAAAATAAACTTTTACTTTATTGATAGCAGTAAACAAAATTTAGTTATTTTTACATTCATGAATTAAAATACAATTTTTTTTATTTTTAATATGTGTAAAAAGGAATGATTTGTGATGCCTTGGAAGGTGAAATTCAGTTTTCATTTAGTTTACCTCTTCTGTTTCTTTCTCGCTCTCTCGTTTTCTTTTATTCTCTCTTTCTTTTTTTTTTTTTTTTTTATAATCGCTGGAATACAGTGCACTGAACATTGTGGAAAATGAAAAGATGATAGTCTTTGCCCTGAAGCTTACAATCTGAGAATAAAAACTTGAGACAGGAAGAGTTAAAATAGCAAAGCTGTAGCAAAGTAAAGTAAACATTGTTAGAGGTAAGCAATAAAAAGGAAAAACAGTATCCTGTAAACTCGGAAGCAGAGACAAAAAAAATTGTGTTTATATAAGAACTGCCAATCTCTCAAACTATATGCTCCTAGGTGACTACTAAAAATCATAATGGGCTTATATATATATATATATATATATATATATATATATATATTTTTTTTTTTTTTTTTAGAGATATTTTTTTTCCTGTACTCTGATTCCTGCCTCAATCCATACTGAATAGCATTGCCGGGAAAACACGCTGAATTTCTAAAGGCATTTCCTCACGCACTGTAATCTGCCCCAGTGTTTTCTATCACATTTAATCTAACCATGTCAGCTAGTCTTTTTTCTTTTCTTTTCTTTTTTATTTTTTTGGAGACAGAGTCTTATTGTATAGCCCAGGCTGCAGTGCAATGGTGAGATCTCGGCTCACTGCACCCTCCACCTCTTGGGTCCCAGTTCAAGCAATTCTCCTTCCTCAGCCTCCCGAGTAGCTGGGATTACAGGCACATGTCACCACGCACAGCTAATATTTGTATTTTTAGTAGAGACGGGGTTTCACCTTATTGACCAGGCTGGGCTTGAACTCCTGATCTCATGATCGACCTGCCTCAGCCTCCCAAAGGGCTGGGACTACAGGTGTGAGCCACCATGCCTGGCCTAATCTTTCAAAGTTCTCCCTGCTATAGACCCACCTTCCTAATAGGTCCACCCTTCCTAGTCAATATTCAGACCAGATTCCTTGTGACCCACTACTTGATTGAAGTACTTGGTTCTGTGCTCTACCTGTTCAAATCCCAATGTCACTGAAGTCCAGGTTAACATTCACCTCCTCCACCATTCTAATACTTGGTTATTTTATATCTCCCAATGACTAAATTACACAAAGGTTTGCTTTGTAGACTTTCAGTCACTCTGTGTTTCTCCCTCAACTAGAAAACGTGCTGCTTGAGGAAATCTATGATGTAATACTCCCATGTCTTTCAAAATGCCCAGAATAGAACGTGTGTGCTATCCACTCAAAACCATTCCTGTGGGAGCTAATTAGAAATGAACATGACTGTGTTTCTTAGATAAGTTCTTCATTAACAAGTGTACAAATATAAATGATGAGTTAAGGGAAATGTGACTTAATGCACTTTAAACCTTTAATGTTTATTCCTAGAAAAAGTGTTTGGAATATAACATTTGACTCTTGGATATGTGTCCATAATCATACATTTTTTTCTAATTTTCCTCCACTCACTTCCATCCTAATTAATGTGAAGGGGAGGAAAGGTTTTCTGTTATAATTTCTGCTTGACATAATACAAGTGAGAATAGTGTATAGTCTCTTGAATATACACAAATATACATACATATATTGAATTCAGCTTGCCTATTTTAAATTATTAATGGGTTACACTGCTTATAACTATCGTATCATTTTATCACACTTATCAAATGTTTTTCTTTGTAAATAACTCATATATAGGATATACAGGCACATAATCATATTTATTTTCTTTTTTAACTTTTATTTTAGGTTCGTGGGTACCTGTGAAGGTTTGCTATTTAGGTAAACTCGTGTCACAGGGATTTGTTGTAGAGATTACTTTGTCACCTGGGTATTAGGCCTACTACCTGATAATTATGTTTCCTGATCCACTCCCTCCTCCCATACTCCACCTTCAAGTACACCTCAGTGTCTTTTGTTCCCTCCTTTGAATTCATGAGTTCTCATCATTCAGCTCCCATTTGTAAGTGAGAACATGTGGTACTTAGATTTCTGTTCCTACGTTAGTATGCTAAGGTTAATGGCCTCCAGTTCCATCCATGTTCCCATAAAAATATCTTATTTACTTTATGGCTGCATAGCATTCCATGGTGTATATGTACCATATTTTCTTTATCCGATCTGTCATTGATGGGCATTTAAGTTGATTCCATGTCTTTGCAATAGTGAAGAATGCTGCAGTGAACACTCACATGCATGTGTCTTTATGGTGGAATGAATTCTATTCCTCTGGTTATATACCCAGAACTGGAATTTCTGGGTAAAGTGGTAGTTCTACTTTTAGCTCTTGGAAGAATTGCCATACTGCTTTCCACAATGCTCGAACTAAATTTACCCTCCCACCAACAATGTATAAATGTTCCCTTTTCTTCATAACTTTGCCAACACCTGTTATCTTTTGACTTTTTATTAATAGCCATTCTGACTGGCATGAAATAGTTTCTCATTGTGGTTTTGATTTGCATGTCTCTAGAGTTCAGTGATATTGATTTTTTTTCATACTTATATTGGCTGCATGTATGTCTTCTTTTGAAAAGTGTCTGTTCATGCCTTTTTCTCTCTTTTTAATAAAGTTGTTTTTCTTTTGTGAATTTGTTTAAATTCCTTAAAAACCCTGGATATTAGATGCATAGTTTTATGCATCTAAACCTAGTCAGATGCATTGTTTGTAAAATATGTTCTCTAATTATGTAGGTTGTCTTTTGACTCTGTTGATAGTTTCATTTGCTTCACAGAAGCTCTTAAGTTTAATTAGACCCATATGTCAAATTTTGCTTTTGTTACAATTGCTTTTGGTGTCTTTGTTATGAAATCTTTGCCTGTTCCTATTTCCAGGATTGTATTACCTAGGCTGTCTTTCAAGATTTTTATAGTTTCGGGCTTTACATTTATGTCTTCAATCCATCATGAGTTGATTTTTGTATATGGTGTAAAGAAGGAATCCAGCTTCAATTTTCTGCTTATGGCTACCCAGTTATCCCTGCACAATTTATCAAATAAAGGAGTCCTTTGCCCATCACTTGTTTTGTCATCTTTGTTGAGGATCAGATGGTAACAAGTGTGTAGCCTTATTTCTAGACTCTCTATTTTGTTCCATTTGTCTATGTTCCTGTTTTTGAACCAGTACCATGCTGTTTTTATCATTGTAGCCCTGTAGTATAGTTTGAAGTCAGTTTTGTGATTTTCGTTTAGGGTTGCCTTGGCTATTTGATTTCTTTTTGAATTCCATATGAATTTTTAAATAGTTTTTGTTTGTTTGTTTGTTTGTTTGTTTAGTCCTGTGAAGAATACTGTTGGTAGCTTGATAGGAAAAGAAATATAAATTACTTTGGGAAGTATGGCCATTTTAACAATATTGATTCTTCCTATCTATGAGAATGGGATGTTTTCCATTTGTGTCTTTTCTGTTTTCTCTGAGCTGTATTTTGCAATTCTTCTGGTAGAGAACTTTTACATCCCTGGTTTGGTGTATTCATAGGTATTTTATTATTTTGTGGCAATTATGAATGAGATTGCCTTCCTGATTTGGCTCTCAGCTTGACTGTTGTTAGTAAATAAGAGTGTTAATGATTTTTGTAAGTTTATTTTGTATCTGATATTTTGCTGAAGTTGTTTTTCAGCTTAAAGACCTTTTGGGCTGATACTATGCAGTTTTCTAGATACAGAATCATGTTGTCTGCAAACAAGGATAGTTTGACACCCTCTCTTCCTATATGGATGCCATTTATTTCTCTCTCATCTGATTGCTCTGGCTAGGACTTCCAGTACTACATTGAATAGGAAGATGAGTGGGCATCCTTGTCTTGTGCCAGTTTTCAAGGAGAATGCTTCCAGCTTTTGCCCATTCAGTATGATGTTCACTTTGGATTTGTCATAGATGGCTCTCATCATTTTGAGGTATATTCCTTTAATACCTATTTTATTGAGAGTTTTTGACATGAGGGGTTATTGAAGTTTTTCTAAAGCAATTTTCTGCCTCTACTGAGATAATCATGTGCTTTATGTCTTCAGTTTCATTTATTTGATGAATTGCCTTTATTGATTTGCACATGTTGAACCAAACTTGTATACTGGGGATGAAGCCTATTTATCATGATGGATTAGCTTTTGGATTAGCTGCTGGATTCAGTTTGCAAGTATTATGTTGAGATTTTTTTCATTGATGTTCATCCAAGATATATGTCTGAAGTTTTCTTTTTGTTGTGTCTCTGCCAGATTTTAGTATCAGGAGTTGAGGAGGAGTCTGGCCTTCTCAATTTTTTGAAATAGTTTTAGTAGGAAAATTACCAGCTCAATTTTATACATCTAGCAGAATTTGGCTGTGAATCTATCAGGTCATGGAATTTTTTGTTGGTGGTGGTAGTGGTAGGATATTCATTACTAATTTAATTTTTAAGCTTGCTATTGATACATTCAGGGAATCAATTTCTTCCTGCCTCATTCCTGGGAAAATTTGTATGTCCAGGAGTGTATTCATATCTTTCAAATTTTCTAGTTTGTGTGCCTAGAGATATTTGTAGTAGTTTCTGACGTTTATTTTTATTTTAGTGGTAACATCACCTTTGACATTTCTAATTGTATTTACCTGCATATTCTATATTTTCTTTTTTATTAGTGTAGCTAGCAGCCTATCTATCTTTCTTTTTCAAGAAAAACCAACTCTTGGATTCATTGATTTTTTTTAATTTTAGTTTGTGTGTATGTGTCTAAATTTCCTTCAGTTCTCCTCTCATTTTGGTTATTTCTTGTCTTCTGATAGCTCTGGAGTTGATTTTTCTTGCTTCTCTAATTCTTTAAGTTTTGATGTTAATTTTAGATCTTTCTGACTTTTTGATGTGGGCATTTAATGCTATGAATTTCCCTCTTAACAATACCTTAGCTTTGTCTCAGAGATTCTGGTATGTTGTATTTTCTCATTAGTTTCAAAGAACTTCTTGATTTTTTCTTTAATTTCATTATTTACCCAAAATAATTCATGTTTTTAAATTTCCATATAATTGTGTGGTTTGGGGCAATTTTCTTAATCTTCACTTCTCTTTTTATTGCAGTATAGCTTGACTGTGTTTGTTGTAATTTTAGTTTTTTTGCATTGGCTGAGGATTGTTTTATGTTCAATTATGTGGTCAGTTTTAGAGTATGTGACATGTGGTGAAGAGAAGAATGAATATTCTGTTGTTTGGGGTGGAAAGTTCTGTAGAGGTCAATCAGCTCCATTTGGTTCATTGTTAAGTTCAATTGCTAAATATCTTTGATAATCTGTTTAATACTGTCAGTAGAGTATTGAAGTCTCCCACTATTATTGTGTGGGAGTCTATGTCTCTTTGTAGATCTCTGATAACTTGCTTTAAGAATTTCAATGCTGCTATGTTGGGTACATATATATTTCGGGTAGTTAGGTCTTCTTGTTTAACTGAATCCTTTACTATTATGTATTGCCCTTCTTTGTCTTTTTTGATCTTTGCTAATTTAAACTTTGTTTTGTCTGAAATTAGGATTGCAGCCCTTGCTTTTTATTTGTTTGCCATTTTATTGTTAGATTTTTCTCTAGCCCTTTATTTTGAGCCTGTTGGTGTCATGTTAGATAGGTCTCTTGAAGATAGCATACCACTGGGTCTTGCTTTCTTTTCATTTTTCTTTCTTTCTTTATTTTATTTATTTATTTATTTATTTATTTTATTCAGCTTGCCACTCTATGCCTTTTAAGTGGGGGCATTTGAGCCATTTATGTTGAAGGTTAGTATCATATGCATGGATTTGATCCTGTCATTGTGTTGTTAGCTGGTTTTTACACTGGCTTGTTTGTGTGGTTGCTTTATAGTGTCACTAGTCTGTGTATTTAAATGTGTTTTTGTATTAGCTGGTAGCAATCTTTTCTCTTCGTATTTATTCTTTCTTTCAAAATATCTTGTAAGGTGGGTCTGGTGGTAATGCGCTCCCTGAAAATTTACTTATCTGAAGATAATCTTATTACTCCTTCATTTAGGAAGCTTAGTTTGGCTGTATATGAAATTTTTGGTGGAATAATCTTTTCTTTAAGAATATTAAATGTAGGTCCCCAATCACTCAGCTTGTTGGGGTTTAGCTGAGAGGTACGCTGTTAGCATAATGGGTTTCCCTTTGAGGGTGACCTGCCTTTTCTCTAGCTGCCTTTAGCATTTTTCCTTTCATTTTGACCTTGGAAAATCTGATAATTATGTCCTGGATGTGATCTTCTTGTGTATAATCTTGTAGTAATTCTCTATATTTCCTGAATTTGACTGCCAGCCTCTCTAGAAAAGTTAGGGAAGTTTTCACGAATGATATCTTGAAATATGTTTTCTAAGTTGTTTGCTTTTTTCCCCTCCTTTTCAGGGATGCCAGTGATTCACAGTTTTGGCCCCTATATAATCACACACTTCTCAGAGGTTTTGTTCATTCCTTTTAATGCTTTTTTATTTATTTTTGTCTGACTGTTTTATTTCAGAGAGCCAGTCTTCAAGTTCTAAGATTATTTCCTTCACTTGGTCTATTCTGCTATTAAGACTTGTGATTGTGTTGTGAAATTCTTGTGTCATTTAGCTCTGTCAGACTCATTTGGCTCTTTTCTATTCTGGCTATTTCATCCATCAGCTTCTGTATTGTTTTATTGTGATTCTTATTTTCTTTTGATTGGGTTTCACCATTCTCCCGAATCTCAATGATCTTCATTTCTATCCATATTCTGAGTTTCATTCCTGTAATTTCAATCAGCTCGGTCCACTTAAGAATTCTTGTCAACAAACTGGTGTGGTTATTTGGAGGACATACGATACAGGCCAGTTGAGTTACTGGAGTTCTTGTGTGGGTTCTTACTCATCCCTGCATGTGAGTGTCCCATTAGCTGCAGTGTAGATTGAGTACAGTCAATAGACTTATTTTCTGGATATTTTCACAGGGCCAAAGCTTTGTGCAGGGTATTTATTTAAAGCTGACCTCTTTGACTTTAGAGCGGATATGTTAGTGACATATTTCTGGTGTCAAATCTTCGGGGTATGATCCAGTAGGTGGCATGTAGGTATATTGGTTAGTTGGTAGACACTTGCTTAGTTGTGTGGCTCCCTTATGTTTCCTCACAGTTTCAATTGTGTTCCCTCTCAATGCTCTGAAATTGTGGGTCCCTCACTCCCTTGAATTCTGGCTATAGATGGCAACTTGGCACTACTGGGCTGCTCACTACAGCTCTGGGATGTTCTCAGGGTTTATGTTCTTCTCCAACTTGGAGGCAGCAGAGTGAGGGATCTTAGCAGTGGTGTGGCCAAGGATTTTTTCCTTGTCTCCTGGGGGCTCCACCCCAGAGAGATGCAGGCCAGCAATTGCTCAGTGTAATCAGCACAGAACAAAGGGTCTCTGCTGTGGACCTAAGCTGCAGGTTCCTTGTCTGGTGACAAAGGTTGGTGGATAGATGGAAGCCCTAGAGCTAATTTTCTTGGGTTGTCTGAAGCTTGGTGTGGATAAGGCACTTAGGGTCCTTGCTCTTTTGTTAGTCTGGGGCTAGCAAAGGCAGTTCCACTGCAGAGGCAGTGGCAGAGAGACTTTTAGTTGACCCTGGAGATTTTTTTAATTGAGTTACAGAGCTGCTATTGGCTTTATAGCTCTGCTGGAAGGTGGCTGGAAGTCCAGGCCTAGAGGACCTGACTGGTGAAGAGATACGAGAATGGGCCCCCATGTAACAGTTGGGCCACTTTTCCATAGGGCTGCTGTGGTATGCTGGGGGTCTGCTCCAGTCCCTAGTCACCTTGGATTTTTGAGTACATGGAAGTATCAACAGTGAAGGCTGTGAAAAGATGGCAGCTTGCCCCTCAGTCATATTTATTTCCTATGAGCTTAAATTATTTCAGGTATTATTTGCTTTGGTTTTGGCTTAAATTCGGTAATATTGGCTGGGTGTGATGGCTCACACCTGTAATCCCAGCAGTTTGAGAGGCTGAGATGGGTGGATCATGAAGTCAGGAATTTGAGACCAGTCTGACCAACATGGTGAAACTCCATCTGTACTAAAAATTCAAAAATTAGCTAGGCATGGTGGCACATGCCTGTAATCCCAGTTACTCAGGAGCTGAGGCAGGAGTACTGCTTGAACCCGGAAGATGGAGTTTGCAGTCAGCTGAGGTAGTGCCACTGCACTACAGCCTGGGTGACAGAGCAAGACTCCATCTCAAAAAAGCCCCCAAATCAGTAATATTACTAGGTAAATAATACAACACAAATTAGTGAAAGATTTACTGAAATAATTTATACTACTATAGTCAGTGTTGTTACACATATTAATAGCATTTTTATAATATTCCAAGGAAATAGTCAATTTTCCTAGGTATATCCTAAGTAGAAAATGTAAAATGAAATGAGATTCAAATTCTGATCACTCTGCCTCTGATGCCTGTTTTTTCCACTTTCCCATATTTTTCTGTTTTCACGTGCTGAAAGTGGTAAAGTGACAGTAAAGAATATCACAAATACTGAGGAAGTCCTTATATACAAAATTACTCATAAGCATTTTTTAGGTAAGGCTTTTTTTTAACAGTGTATCAATGTTAAATAGTGAATATCATTATTTACCTGTCTCTGACTCATAGAAAGTGTGTATATTGGTGTATGTGTGTGTGTGTGTGTGTGTGTGTGTGTGGTGTGTGTGTGTGTGTGTGTGTGTGGTGTGTGTGTAATTACTATCTGAAATATATTTCTACAATAATTCTCACATTTCACATAAGTACAGTTCAAACAATTACCTGTATTTCATTCAACTTTTCTATTACTGTCCTCACAGACACTCTAATCTGAACCCAGCTCAAATTTCTTGCAGTTTTAAAAATATAACCCGATCTTTTTCATCAATCTCTTCACCTCTACTCCTCTCGGTGCCTGAGATTCTTTCCATTTTCCTCTTAATTGCTAGCTTCAAACTCAAGGGTTGTTTTCTATTTGAGGCTGTCATGAGATGTTTCTTTTCTCAATTTAGATTCCATTTCCTTCTCTTGGCATTCAGGAATCGCCAAGTATTCTCTTTCTCTGCACTTCACAGGCTATTACGTGGGCCATACAAGTGTGGTCTTAGTCATCCTAGCGAGCCAAACATCAAAGGCAGTGGTTGAGCAACAATGGGTGCTCAATAAAATATTACTGCTATTGTTGGCGATACATCATGTTGAATTTTTGATAAAGGATGGAGTTTAAAAGTTTCAGAAGCCTCAATTTTCAGAAATAGGGAGTTTAGGGACTGTCGTTTGAAATACTTATAATAGAAATTTGTGGGAGTATAGGCACTTGTAGTTTCCCTAGGCTGATATCCTCAAAAAAAGAGTGCTTTAGGAAATAATAGATGAAAAGCCCAGAAGGTAAGGTATAGTCTTTATTGTGCTTGTGCTGTTTCACTCCTAAGTAGACAGTTCTAAAACACATAGCATCCTGCATGTGTATATGGGCAATTGCAACACTTATGGAATACTTTTATGATTTTTGTGCCTAATTTCATAGTTATAATGATAAATAATGTAAAGCATAAGTTAATATCATTATGAAACTTACAGATTGAGAGGTCAGGGCCTAGAAAAATATTTCTTGAATCTAATTACTTTGTTAAATAAGGAAATATTAATTCAATACAACAGACTTCCATAACCTTAATAACAGGAACAAGATTTTTCAACATTCTCTTTTCTATCCACTATATTGCTTCTCTGCTCATTCAGCTGTGGATTTAGTTTAAAAAGCATTAAAAAGTCATTGTCTATACTTAGGTTCAACCCCATTGTCTACACTCAGGTTCAACCCACATCTCAACTAATGTTTCAAAACCACATTGCTTTCTGGCCGGGCACGGTGGCTCATGCCTGTGATCCCAGCACTTTGGGAGTCGCAGGCATGCTGGTCAGGAGTTTGAGATCAGCCTGCCAAACATGGTAAAACCCTGTCTCTACTAAAAACACAAAAATTAGCAGGGCATGGGGCGCACACCTGTAATCTCAGCTACTTGGGAGGCTGAGGCAGGAGAATCACTTGAACCGGGGAGGCAGAGGTTGCTGTGAGCCAAGGTCACCCCGTTCCACTCCAGCCTGGGGGACAGAGTGAGGCTCCATTTGAAATAATAATAATAATAATATTTTATGTATTCTATAAATAAATGGTTCCTAGTTGGGAAGTGGAGTTAGTTTTGAGTTCATATGTGTTCATTGCAATCAGTCCATACTGTTTTTTAAACATTATTTCATCTATCAATTGCCAACTTTCCCCTTTAGGTTACATTCTATTCATTGTATCAGTGTATCTTATAGACAGTATTTATATATGGCTAATTGATTTTTATTTTATACTTATTCAAAATGTTATTAAGATCTTACTCAAAATTACCTTTTCTATGCATAAGGCTTACGTGAAACCAAGATCGTCTTCCTGATCCTCACAATTTGTTAATTATTTCAGTTGCTACTGAGGTCGGGTTCCGGGGCATGGGGGAGGCTCTGCTCCCCTGCTAGGATGTGTTCTTCCAGGCATTGGTCCCTCACTCACCCAAGAGTTGGCGGGAGGACCCCACAGGGCACAGTGGCTCATTTAAATAAATGTCAGTCCCCAAAGAGTTTTTGTAGAAAGTGATTTATTTAGGCACAGAGAGTAAAAGGAGAGAGAAATAGATATATCTATAGAGAGAGCAGCTCCCATGAGGTCATGAAAGAAGATCCAGAAATGGAGTCTACCTGGATGTGTGAGAAGCGGACTTTTAACCTGTTAGATATTCCTGCCCATTTAACTTTTCTGGCCTATGAAAGGTGTTCCTTTAAACTTCTGCTGGAGTGATTGACCTTTGATTCCTGAATGGAGACGTGGGTGGAGGTAGGGGGCTGGGAAGTTCTTGCCTTTGAAACTACACCCCCTTCTGGGCCCTGGAAGAGAATACATTCCCTCATTGCTTTTCCTAGAAAACTGAAACTTTAAGAAGAGAAATTTCAGACTTCTGCCACACTTTCAGCACCTGTACATATACCCTATTTTCCTTTCAGTATTTGGCTTCTTCCACTGTGCTCTGGATCCTATCTGCGCTCATGTTCTCAAGGGTACGCCTCTAGCAATTTTGCATTTTCTCTTCTAATTGCAATTATAGAAAACAATACTCTTAGATCTTCCTAAGCAGCTAATTTACATAATGCTATTTCTCCATGTTTAGGAAAATACTAAAATTTTGCTAGAGGTAGCCACTACCCCATTTCACTACTTGGCTATTCATGATCAACTTCCTGACTCCAGTTTTCTTCTCGTTGCCTCTTAAACACAATATAGTCAGGCTTTCAAACTCACCTCTGAACTAAAACTGCTCTACTCTGGGGAACCAACAGTATCTACATTGATAAATCATGCTGTCAGCTCTTCATAAGTATCTTCTATCACACATTAAGCATGTGTAGCATATTTACTGCAACTGATAGTCATTCTTAAAATAGCGATTGTAATGTTATATTAAATTATTTTTCATCTATGTCACTTCTCTTGCTCTGGTTCTATTTTTCTCAAATCTTATGTTAGTTTCTAGTCCCCTTCTTTTTTCTATTTGTGAACATTCTCTTGGTGATCTCATTTAGTTCCATGAATTTAAATATGATTGAAAATTGATTAATTTACACATTTATATCCCTAACTCCCTAACTTCTATATCAAATACGCATCTAATACTCATGAATCTACTAGTTAACTCTTAACTTTTTTCTTCCAAGCCTGCCCTATCCTATCCTTCCCTAGCCTAGCCTTCCCATTCTTTGCTGATGATAACGCCAACTTTCCTATTTATTGGTTAGAAAAATCATAGTCCTTCCTGATGCTACTGTCACCCACCACATCCACCAGGAAATCTTGTTATCATCTAGATTTCATATTTCAATGATTTCTCTCTGTCTCTTAACTTCTTAGTCTCTTAACCTTGGTCTAAGTCATTGTCCTGTCAAGTCTGGATTGCTGCATTAACTAGGGGTTCTGCTCTTGCCTCTGTAGTCTGTTTTTAAGATTGATGCTGCAGCAACCCTATACAATGTGATGCAAATCTGGTCTCCTCTCTAATCACAACCAGGCAATGACTCTCCATTTCTCTCAGAGTGAAAACCGACACCTCAACATGAGTGCCATGCAAGGTCTAACCATGCTGTGGACTGAACTGTGCCCTCCTCCCCACAAATGCATGTTGAGGCCCAAATCCCAATGTGATGGTATTTGGAGAAGGTGCCTTTGGTAGATAATTAGGTTTGGATGAAATCATGAGGATATGGCCCTCATGATGGGATTAGTGCCCTTATAGGAAAAATCACCAGAGAGCTTGCTCTGTCACTTTTCTGCCATGTGGAGATACAATGAGACGGTGGCTGACTGTAATTCAGGAAGACGGCCCTCAACAGAACTGGACCATACTGCCACCCTGATCTCAGACTCCCATCCTCCAGACCTCTGAGAATATATATTTCTGTTGTTAAATGCACCTAGTGTGTTGTGTTTTATTATGGCAGCAAAAGCAGACTGATACTGACTTTAATTAACTTTTGGAAATATCCTTCTATTATCTTCTTTACTCCAATCTCAGCCTTTTTTTTAACTTCATAAAACCACCAGGCAAAACTCCGCCCTAGGATCTACTTCTAACTCTTCACTCTGCCTGGAATAACCTTTTGGAAGACATCCACTAGCCAAAAGATTCTACCTCATTCAAGTTATGGTTAAAATTACACTTTGTCAGCCAAGCCCTATTTTATACAGCACCAGCCGTTCACATCTACACCTCTTCTCAAGATTCTTAGACTTCTCACTCTGCTCTAATTTTTTTTTTTCTCATATAACATACATCTTCTAATCCTAAGCTTGATACTGTGGTGATCCTAACATCTACAGATGAAGCTTTAAGATATTTTATACTATCTAGGTTAGTTTTTGCTTGATAACTCAGAATATTCATTTCTTATGCCAATTATTAGGGAACAGATTTCATAACCATTTTCCTCCTAAAATGTGTGTAATAAACATTTATTTGTAATCTTCACTATTAACATTAAAACCTTTGTATGTAAGTGCCTTACTATTTTTAAACTTTCATTTTGTTAATACAAAGCCATAACCTCATTAGATTATTTCTTTTGGAATACTAAATTTGCATTTTCCTAAAGTGCCTTATTTAGCATAGAATATTTATTTTAAAGATCTAGAGTTCTTATTATGAAATCTTTTGCAATATAATATAATCCAAAGTATTTGGTAAATATATGATCAAAACAAAAACATGTCTATCCTCAATCTTATATTATCATGGTTATATCTCACATATCCTGTGGCTACAAATCCAGGATACAAACACTATTTTTGAGTTACAGACACCATAATTATCTTTTGACCATTTTCTTTTACAAAAGTTTCTTTTATGTCATAAGGCTTGTATTGAAACTTTCTCAAAGTCACTGTGCAAACCATTCCTATTCTACTCACAATGTCCTTTCCAATTTATACATTTTGACCTTTAATTTTCATTCTTTATGTTAAGATGTTTCTCTAAAACTTCCATTGGTGGCATTTTTAAAAGCTTTTTCTTTGTTCTTGTGAATTGTGAATTTCTCTTTAATAAGTCAATATATGTTAAACAACTTTAAAGTAGATGTATGTTTTTAATATTCATTGCTCATTTTTTGGCTTATACATAATATAACTTTATTCTGTTTAATCTGTTTAATCTTTATTCTGTTTAATCACCACTTTTAAAAATTCTGGACTGTAATAAAAATTATAAACTTTTTGTTATAGTTTACTCCCTTCTTTTTATTATTTTGTACAGATTTCTTTTAGTTGTTTTTTTTTTAAAAAAAACTTACTGTCGCTCCATTATCAGAATGAATCTGAAAGGTTTTAGTCACAAGTTTATTCTTCTGTGGACTCAAGTCCCTGCCTGAGAGTGAATTAGGCACTTAGAGAAGAACATTAGCACCTACAATGCATGAGTAATGCTCAAAACAGAACCCAAGTGCCTAAAAAATATTATGCACCTGATGCCAAAAATACTTATGGGCCTGAATAAGGTACCAGAGGAAAGGAATAACAGAATGAGTTAGAAAGGATCCTGGGAGATTGCATCAGTTTATTCTCACACTGCTATAAGGACATACCCAAGACTGGATAATTTATGAATAAAAGAGTTTTAATTGACTCACAGTTCCCCAGGGGTGGGGAGGCCTCGGGAAACCTCCAATCATTGCAGAAGGGGAAGCAAACTTGTCCTTCACATGGTGGCAGCAAGAGGAAGTGCAGAGCAAAGTGCAGGGATAACCCTTTATGACACTATCAGATCTCATGAGAACTCACTATCCCAGGAACAGCATGGAAGTAACCACCCCATTATTCAATTAGCTCCCACTTGGTCCCTCCATGACATATGGGGATCATGGGAACTATAGTTAAAGGTAAGATTTGGGTGGGTCCACAGCCAAACCATATCAGAGATCATCTGCTCTAGTTTTTTGCCTTCAGGCAGACACATGTTGAAACTATCCAGGACAGATTTTATTCTAATATTGTTCTGGAGATCCAGTGTTCCTTTTTTCTTCTCTTTGAACTTAGTTGCACAATACTATGTACCTGGTGCTTACTGACACTTTCTAAATAGAATGCTTACCTTGGATCATTTGTTTTCTGCTTGTAAATATTCACATGACCGAGGGTAATACTGACCTCCATTTTATTTGAACTAACGTTAGTATTCTACTGCTTTAAATATAGATATTGAAGAAAAACTAGGGTAGGTAACCTAAAAGTATAAATAAATATTTTATTAGAAATCAGAAGTGATTCAATATGATTCTGTTACCAGAGTCTTGCCACTTTGAACACAGCATTTTCTTTCCTTGTAAGGCGTTAAAAGTAATATTTACATTGACTACATCACTGGATTGTTGTAAGAATTAAATAAACAAATGCATGTGACAGTGCCAAGAAATCTACAGGGTGCTGTTTAATTATAAGGCCTTTAATCACTACCTCTTCTATGCCACTCACAGATTTTTGTTTACATAGCTATTAGAGCACTCGGGACATCCTTTCTTAGGATTAAATGTCTCTCTTCAATTTATCAACACCAAGGTTGTAAACTGTTAGAAAACAGGGCTCCGCTTTATTATTATATTGCCTGATTGTTAAGAATTCCATGCTGTAGATATACTAGCCAATGCATAAGAAGGCAATTAATCAGTAAATGAAATATGTAAATTTTACGTGATGATTTGCAAAATTAATATGAGTAACTACCCTATGTTAGAAACAGAAAACAAATGTATAGTAAAAATAGTCTGAGTTGTAAATTGCCAGATTTCAATGGTAAAAAGTTGCATAATATACTTAATTGTTTTAATTTCTAGCTCCCACAGATAAGTGAGAATTTGTGAAGACTGTCTCTCTGTGCTTGGCTTATTTCACTTAACGTAACATCCTCCAGTTCCATCCATTTTGTTGTAAATGACAGGATCTCATTTTTGGTTTTGCTATTGAATAATTTTCTATTGAACACATGGAGATAAAGAGTAGAATGATGGTTACCAGAGGCTGGGAAGGGGAGTTGGGAAAAAGGGGAAAAATGGGGATGGTTAATTGGTAGAAAAATATCATTAGATAGAATGAATAAGATCTAATATATGACAGCGTAGAAGGGTGACTATAACCAACAATAAATTATTTTGTATATTTAAAAATAACTAAAAGAATGGAATGTTCATAACATAAAGAAATGATAAATGCTTGAGGTGACAGATACCCATTTACCCCAACATGATTATTATACATTGTATGTCTGTATCTCATAAATATATATATCTACTATGTATTCATAAACATTCACAATTTTTTAAAAAGCATATATAATGTAAATTTCTACCACAAATGTATTGACAACACACATTTTGAAGAGAATATTAATGCTTTAAACCTATTGGAAAGAAATAACTCATTTCAAAAATTAAAGGTCTAATATTATCATTTCTAACTATGTCTGCTCCCAGTACCAAAGTACACAGGATGCCTGTGTAAGTACTAGTTCTGTCATATTGTCATTTCAAGTATGATCTTAGGAAATTGTGACATTTACGGTTCATAAAGGACAGAGATGTCTACTACTTAATTCTAAATATTATGAAGTATTGCCCTGCTTTGTAACTATCTCATTTCATGTTTCAAGCCTGCTATGGTTTGGGTCTGTGTCCCTACACAAATCTCATGTCAAATTGTAATCCCCAATGTTGGAAGTGGGGCTTGGTGGGAGGTGATTAGATCATGGGAGAAGATTTCCCTTCTGGAGCTGTCTGGTGTTAGTGTGTGAGGTATCATGAATTCTGGTTGTTTAAAAGTGTGTGGCACCTCTCCCTTCTCTCTCTTGCCTCTGCTCCAGTCATGTAAGACATTCCTGCTTCCACATTGCCCTCTGCCATTATTGTAAGTTTCCTGAGGCCTACCTAGCCTGCAGAACCAGCCAATTAAACCTCTTTCCTTTATAAATTACCCAGGCTCAGGTAGTTCTTTATAGCAGTGTGAGAATGAATTAATATGAAAACTTTAGCCAAACCTGCTCAAATTTGTGGTAATTCAGGAAATTAGAGGTAGATAATTCAACAAATGCAATAATTTAGAGTCTAGTACAACTAATAGAAATATAAAAACATCATTATCTAGGCATGGTGGTGGGCACCTGTAATCCCAGCTACTCGAGAGACTGAGGCGGGAGAATTGCTTGAACTTGGGAGACGGAGGTCGCAGTGAGCTGAGATCGCCCCACCACACTCCAGCCTGGACGACAGAATGATACTCCATCTCAAAAAACAAAAAAACCCCACAAATATAAAAACATCAAAGACAACCTAAAATATTTGAATAAGTCCTTAGTTATCACCATATTTGGGAAACATATTAAGTCAATATTACTTTAACATTAAGAAAAGAAAAGGGCTACCTTGAGAAAGCTTGAGGAATGGAGATATGAAGATGCTGACAAAATTGTGGTATAGTTCAGGGAAAAAGAAAAACTTTTAACAAATATAGAGCATAGTCTATTTACAAAATAGTGAGACTTTTCACCTGAAGTTAACTTTTTAGAGTTTTGTTGAAATCATTGAGATTACAAAATATTTGAATCAGAATAATTTGCCTCTCATTTACTGGGTCTACATTAGCATTCTGAAAGAGGATATCACAATTAATGATGCCATTGTAACTGGAAAGAAGAAAAATATACTACCAAAAATATCTTTCATAACTATCCATTTGTAATTTAACATGTGGTTTATGCCACCCCATCAAAAGGTCAAAATAGAACAAAAATAAAAATGCCAAAGAGGCTTTTTATTCTTATCACACACTTTTCTGATTCTCTTGAAGTTCTGGGACTGGTAATCCTAATTGGCTAAAATAGTGCTAATGTTGGGCTGGGCGCAGTGGCTCACCCTTGTAATCCCAGCACTTTGGGAGGCTAAGTTGGGTGGATTGGCTAAGGTCAGGGGTTCAAGACTAGCCTGGCCAACATGGTGAACCCCCATCTATACTAGAAATACAAAAATTAGCTGGGCATGGTGGCACATGCCTGTAATCCTAGTTACTCAGGAGGCTGAGGCAGGAGAATTGCTTGAACCCAGGAGGCAGAGGCTGCAGTGAGTCAAGATGGCACCACTGTCCAGCCTGGGCAACAGAGCGAGATGCTGTCTCAAAAAAAAAAAAATGCTAATGTTGAAGACAAGGAAATGAATAAGAAGGAAAAAATGGTTCACTTATGTAGGGATGACTGGTTTACTCTTTGATCATTCACACCTTTTAATCACCATGCTATATCAGGGGGCATAAAGTCAACAAACTTTATGCAATTTTCTTCTATTTTAGGTTTTTCAAAATGGTGAATGTTATGGCATTTTAAAAACACAGTGATATTTTCATGTTAAATAGTTGCAGAGATTTATAATATTGCTTTTTGATGAAAATTAAGAAGTTTGTATGTGCATCAGGAATGGGTTTTGTATGTGCATTAGGAAAAAAATTTCTGATTCTTCACTACGAGGGAGAAGGAGGTGAAATACTATTTACTGGAAAAGCCTTGAACAGATAAACTAAGCACAAATATAAATGCCAATAACAAAGAAAATAAACGTTTTAGACTGATATCTAAAAATCTATGGGAAAGTAGTGACAGATAGAATCCCCTGATATGTAAAAAGGGAAGAAAATATTACAGGATTGAAGAGTTGAAAAATGTTTGGGCTGCAGTAAACAGAGCAGTTCATGTTCTCATTTTATAGCCTAAAGTGAAGTGATTCACCAGGGTCATCCGCACGAAAACTAAAGTTTCCTGACACTTAAAGCAAGGTTTGCTCCACTGTTTGCGGTAATTAGAAGGGCTGAGCTTGTCCACCTGCTTTTGTTACGAAACTATGTGATGCCGGGGTTAGAAGTGCAGGCTCTAAAGCAAGACTCCCTGAACCCCATCTCGGCTGCTTGTCGGTACTGTGACTTTGGACAACTTACTTAACTTCTCTGTAGTAAAAGAGTCCTAATCATACCACGTACCTCATAGGGTTTTTGTGAGTGCCTTATTTCATGCATAAACAGTGCACAGAACAGTACTTAACACATTATAAGGACAGATTAGTTTCCTGTGGCTACCTTACCAAATAACCTCAAACGCAGTGGCTTAAAAAAGAAATTTACTTTCTGAAGGTTGCAGAGTCTAGAAGAGTGACATATGAGAGGACTGCCTTCTCTCAGCACGCTCTAAGGGAAAGTCAGTTCCCTGTCCCTTCCATCTTCTGCTGCTGCTCTGTGTTCCTGGGCTTGCAGGAACATCACCCCAATCTCAAATCACCTCCTCCTTTGTGTTTCTCTGTGTAAAATCTCCCTCTGACGCTGTTTTATTAGGACACTTGTGAGTGCATTTAGGGCTCATCCAGTTAATAGGATTATCTCTTCAAGTCAAGATTATTAACTACATTTCCAAAGGTATATTTTCTTCTTCAAATAAGGTAACGTTAACAAATTCCAGAGATTAGGACTTGAAGATTATTGGTCGTCACTACTCAACATACTATGTAAGGGCTTTGACTATTGCTGTGTCTATAATTTCTAGATATTTGGATGATTTTAATTTATGACTAAATTTATGACTGTTATTTATTAGTATAGTCCACATAGGGAATTCGGCAATAGACACAAGGAGAGAAAAATATCTGGGGCAATGTAGGAAGGCTCAGGAGTAGCATGAATTTCAATGATAACTGAAGAAAGGATGAGCCATATTACAAAAGAAAAAACAGTAAAACTGTGAGAAAAAAGTCTGCATAATACAACACAATAAAGCAATAATAATAAATAGATGTATTAAAATTATGCTTTTCAACTTGATATATAAGTACTTCAATAATATAGCTAAGATGATTAACACCTTGAAAGGAATATGATGTCTTTTTTTGAGGCATCTATTTTATTTGGCAAATTGCATAAAAGCACTTGCTGATAATAAAATTAACTAATGTTTTGGGGATACTTATTTGTAGTTGCCCTTTAAGAACTCTATTATTTCTATTCAGATGAAGAACACCAACCCGGAATCCCATCTTGACTTTTTATTTTCCTCGAGCTATTTCCTAACCCATTTGCAATATGAGCCAGGATACTGATAAGAAACAAATAGAGAAAAATTTGCACCATCTAAAAACGTGTGGGTGGGGTTCAAAAACAGCTTGAAGAGATGGGACAGTTCTTTAGCCGCTGCAACATTAGGGCGCTGTCACTAACACTGGGCCTATAGGAGCCAGGCAAGGTGTGCTTACCGGAATTTAAGAGAGCTGAATGGAGAAGCCTTTCTGGCTTAAGTTATGTACTTTGGTGGAGTCATTAAACCATGTCATGGTGGTGCAGTAGACAGGGAGCCAGCGAAATAATCCTGACTTTACTGGCTTCCTGCTTTATCATATTCTTCTTTCTCACGGTGGATACCGGAGGACCGAGAGCTCATGATGTACTCCGTGTGGGTCATCTCTGCAGGCCACAGCATCTGGAAAGATAAAGAGTCATGGGTGCCAAGAGCAAGTATCCACCTACACTGTCTTAGAACTTTTGGACCTTTCCTCTGCCCTTTTCATCATATTATTTCATGTACTCTTTCCGTGTAAACAATTAGCTCTGTTGCGTAGTAACATCCTTGTTTAAATGCATTTTAGACATCACCAAGTACAGTCTTGGGACCTCTTTTCATAGAGTTATTTGATATTCTTAAGTAATGAGATGAGTCTTGCCCAGTGTCAAGCTACTGGCTAATAATTATCTTTCAAAAAGGGAATAAATGACAAGTATAATCACTGTGTCCAAAAACTATGGATGCTGCAGAGAAACTTCTGACAGTTTTTTCAGAGGCTTCTGTCTTTGTGTAACTCTTTGTGGTTGACACTTAAAATGTCACAGAACAAATATGAAATTTATTAACATCTTCAGAACATCCTTTTCTAACTTGACACGTATGTCCTTAAATTATATCCATTTTAAATATATGATTTCACCAAAGTCCAAATCATTTTACTTCTTGATAAAAGTGAGGACAGATGTCAAAATAACCTTTTTTTTCCTTTTATCTGTAATAGTCTATCTTTTTAGGTCATGTGTCTTTGCAAATTGAAAAATCATTTCTCTTTGTGCATTAAGTCAGCAATACAATTTGTCAGAGTACAGATTGTGATTGCCACGATATTTCCTGACAAACTACTCCTCTTCATACAGTATTATTATCATTAAATAATGATTGTTGCATTAATGATAATGACTATTATCATTGAAGTAGAATTCACCTATTGCTAGAATGACATACTAAGGTATTTTGCGTTTTTTTTTTTTTTTTCCCAAATAAATGTAAACCTTCTAATTATCTTTTGTAATAGAGTGGAAAAGTGAGCGTTAGCAGGATCGATGACAGCATGTTCTACTCCTCTGGCTTGCTGAACTTCTGCTTCTCTCATAATTAAAAGCATGGACTCTGGAACCAGACATCCTAGATTCAAATTCCAGTTCCACCTCTTATTAGCTGTGCGACTTTGGCCAAATTCGTTAATCTCTCTGTGCTTTATTTTCTTTAATCGGCAAAGTGAGCTTTAATAGTATATACTTCATAGAGTTTTTGTGAGCATTAAAAGGATTAAAACATGTAAAACATGTAATAAAGAGCCTAGAAACATAAAACAATAAGTGTTTGCTATTATTCTTATGCCTCAAACTTAAGTATACAGGTATTGATCGACTTACGACCTATGCAACTTACGACCATTCGAGTTTACGACCACAATCGCTAGCCACGACTGCTCCGCGTCTGGCAGCGCAAACGTTGCCCAGCTGGGCATACGACAGTGCGGACCAGCTTCCGGCAGCACTACCGTCTCTGCGTGCACCATTTCAACTGTACATATAGCCTACTCAACTTAAGACCAAATCGTGTTACGACCAGTCCGCAGTCCCGACCGTGGTCATAAGTCAAGCACTAGCTGTATACTATTCCTTTAATTAGAAGCCATATTTCCTGAGGTCAATCTGAAAGTCTATACAGTTTAAAATTTTCTACTGCTTTTAGCTTAAGTAAAAAAGATCAGAGGGTTTTCTATTAATCTTCCCACTTAAATCTGAGAGAGGGGCAGGCACCCTATATATCAGAGAGATTATAGCATTTAGTTGTAATTTCTACATGACTGTCTTATAACAATCACCACACCACTCGAAGCAGATATCATGCTAAGCATTTGTAACTTTCTCTTCATCACTTTGACCTTTCACTACTACAGCCCTACATCTGTCAAATGTGACAATAAGTGCCTTGTCTCACAATTTAGAAATAATGGCATGAACCACAGAACCAGAAGTCTCTTCCATGGTATTTTGAAACTATGTTGTCTCAATCTTCTCTGGAGGAGTTACCAGCAACGAGAGGAATGCAATAATTCATTCTTTTTAAAATTCTAATGTAATCTAATGAGCCAGACCGCTAAGAGATGAGCGTAATAGTCATACTCCACTGGGAAGCCTACTTGTCATGATATATCTTAATATCTGAGTCAAGGGAGATCATCAGCCCAACAAAGCATTACATTCTTCCTCCCCACCTCCATTCCATTTATCACCCTGGAATTTTTCTACTGAGATTTGTCCTAAATGATCTAGAGTTTCCATGGCAATTTCATCTAAACTATACATACATAAGTTAGTGCAGTCAAGATATGTGACACAGATAATCATTATTCTTCACAAGAAATAGTGGTACTTGGTCTTGTAAAGACAAGGAATGTCGAGAATTATTAAATAGAACGTTGGGTCAGGCATGATGGCTCATGCTGTGATCCCTGTCTTTGAGAGCTTGAGGCAGGAGGATCCCTGCGGCCAGGAGTTTGAGACCAGCTTGGGCAATATAGTGAGAGACCCTGTCTCTACAAAATAGAAAAAAAAGGAAAAATCATGGTATGAAATTCTAAAACTTAAAAATTCTCATCTGCTTAAGGAAGTAACAACATGAGAATTAAATCAGATTTCCAGGATGCTCAAATAAACCATCCAGACTCAGCCATATATTTATCGAATTGTTTTGTAATGACATATTTGTGCCGTGATTGCTAAAAATTCAGTAAAAGGTGGAAAGTCATATTAGTGTGTAATGATTCTAAGGAACTATGACTATTACATTTGCATTTAGAAGACACTCAGTGACTCTAAGTTGAATTGACAGTGGCATGACAATCTCGATAAAGAGATTATTAGTGACTATGGAAAAAGTGCCAAGGCTAGCTTTGTGAAATGTCGTCCCTTCTCTGTGTTTTAACTTAACAGCAGTACATTTGTGTATATATATGTCTCTCTTCTTCTTTCCCTCTCCTCCAGGAGCCCTGCGCACTGACAGACAGAAGAAGGAGGATAGAATCAACTGGTGAGGGGTAGATAACAAAGCACAGAAAGTAGAAATCGGAATTGGTTGAAGCACAACTTTTGAAACCACTATGAAGTGCACCGGGGGTGGGAGAGGGAGTCATTGTGAAAGAGTTAAGAGAGAAGAGTAACAGGAAGTTTCTCCTCCTGTCTCCTTGCCCCGATACCCACTAGAAAGTAAGTTCTGTTAAAGGCAGGTCTTTGGTTTTCATGTAACCAGCCACCTGTGTTTTGTTCCTATATAACCAGCACGTAGAGCAGAGCCTAACAATATCTACTTAATAAATATTTCATAAGTGAATGAACAAGAGAACAAAAGTAGTCGCAGAGAAAAAGGAGAATTTGAAGATTAAGGAAATTGAGAACAC
The DNA here is from genome assembly GCF_009761245.1 of Sapajus apella. Classification (NCBI taxonomy): domain Eukaryota; kingdom Metazoa; phylum Chordata; class Mammalia; order Primates; family Cebidae; genus Sapajus; species Sapajus apella. The sequence continues at coordinate 3,662,749 of NW_022437007.1, read as the reverse complement.
TTCTGCTACAAGCATCTGGTTGCTAATATAGGAAATGCCCATCATTCCTATGGTAAATATTTATTAATTTGGGGAAAGCTTCACTCTATAAAGCACAGTAAAGTCACACTCATATAATACCTTCTTATCAAGTACCCAAATTAACAGTGTTGCAAAACACATGTGTAAATGACTGAACTGATACAGTTAAAAATGTCATCAAACAACAGTTGAAAAATATTTGCTTAATTTGGTTGTTTATTCCTTTCTGGATTAGTAACTTCTCGTGGACAGGAGTATCTCATTCATCTTTGTCCCCTGGTAGTTTGTGTTATCTGATTCAGAGTAGTCATGCATTTATTAATTTAATTGAACTGAATCCCAAGAAACATTCTCAGCGAAACATACATCCTGACAGATCAAATAAGGGCTCTCTTAATCTGTGAAAACAAAGGAAGATAGTGTTGTTACATCGTTAAATCTTCTGTAAAACGGGTAACATTAGGAAATTCTTCCTCTGGTTTTAAAGAACGGGTGCATTGACACTAATTTGATTTTCTTTTAAATGTTTTGCTTTATGTAATCCTGTCACTTGAGCCTTGCACTGCAAATCTGTCTTGTCAGACAACTTGTAGCCACCCACTGCCTGTCAGCTTCTCAGAGGATGGTGGCTCTGTCAGAGAAAAAGCATTTATACCTCTGATGATTCAATCAATTGATTTAGGAAAGCACCGCTTCTAAGAGAGCACAGCTTCCACACAATGAGAAAACCTTGTACTTCAGTCCCTTGGGCTACAGTTTGATTTGTGTTGAAAAGCATTGTCGATACGTTCCAACTGAGACTGGGGAGACTAGTACATTCAGCAAAACAGCAGACATACATATTTTAAACAAAACAGCAACAATGGGAGGTGAGATGATATGTGGAAACATGGGATATTAAAGTGTTCTAATATATTTCAAGGATAAGTAAATAATTCTGAGGGGATTATAGCCTAATCAGCTGTACACAGATAAGAAAAGGTAAGAATAGACTGAATTAGAAGTCATATATCCTATGTGTTAAGATGAAGAGCTTCCACTAAATTAAAGGTTTTCAAACTAGAAGCTTGAGAAGTCTACTGCTGTTCAATATGGTAGACGCTAGTGTCATGTAAGTGAAATGAAATTTTAAATTAATTAAATAAAATTAAAAATTCCTTTCCTCACTCACATTAACCACATTTCAAATTTCCAGTGACCACAGTGGAGTTGGCTAAATACAGGATAGGGAAGGCACAGAACTTTCCCATCAGTGCAAAAGGCAATTTTGAGCTCTTAGATTTTGTTTGCCAGTGACTGCTGCTTTGGAGTTCATACTCATCTCAAAGTATTAAGTATTTCTGCATGTTCCTCGAACCTCCTATATTTGATTTCCACATAAGACTTCGCATAAAAATGACTTTAAAATAATGTAATATCACAGCAACTGTTTGACTTTGTTTCTGTTGCTCCCAGGATAGTCCCATAATCCTGCTTAGAAATGATCTGTCCTGCATTAGTTGATTGTTTATGATATGTTGTTACACTAGTTTTCTAGGCCTGCTATAACAAAATAACACAACCGAGGAGCTTAAAACAACAGAAATGCAGCCTCATGGTTCTGGAGGATGGAAATCTCAAATGAAGGTGTTCGCAGGCCCATGCTGCCTCTGAAACCTGGAGGGGAGAATTTATTCTATGCCTCTTCCTAGTATCCAGTAGTTCTCAGCAATCCTTGGCATTCTTGGGCTTGCAGCTGTCACACTTTAATCGCACTCCTGTGATTAAATGGTCTTATCACATGGTCTTCTTTTCTCTTCTGTCTGTATCTCTTCGTCTCTCGTTTATAAGGACACCAGTCATACTGGACCAAGGGCCCATCACACTAGAATGACTTCATCTTAACAAACTACACCTCCAATGACCCTATTTTCAAATAAGATCATATTCTGAGGTACTGGGGATTGGAAATTTACACATCTTTTTGAGGGGAGAAAATTCAACCCATAAAAGTTACTTACAAAATTTCTTATAAACTTATATATATACATACACATACACACATACATATATATGGGGGTGTGTGTGTGCATGCACGTGTGTATATGAAAATATAATAAATATACATGTATATATTTTCACATGGGGACACACATCCAGAGTTAAATCACAAAATAAGAAACTGTAACTTGATCATAAAACAGATTTGTCATAATTAGCAAGTACGTTATTTATTCATATCATTCATAAAAACTGACATTAGGCCGGGCACAGTGGCTCATGCCTGTAATCCCAGCATTTTGGGAGGCTAAGGTGGGTCGATCATTTGAGATCAGTATTTGGAGACCAGCCTGCTCAGCATGGTGAAATATCATCTCTACTAAAAATACAGAGATTAGCCAGGCATGGTGGCTGGCACCTGTAATCCCAGCTACTTGGGAGGCTGAGGTGGGAGAATCCCTTGAACCTGGGAGGCAAAGATGGCAGTGAGCCGAGATCACGCCCACTGCACACCAGCCTGGGCAACAGAGCCAGACTCAGTCTCAAAAAAAACAAACAAACAATCAATCAACAAACAATCAATCAACAAACAGGAGAACCCTGATTATCAATATAACTGTAGTACTCTGTTTCAATATAAATACAAAATGTTAAAAATATTTTGTTTTAAGATGAATATTGACTTGGAGTTGTAAGATATATGTGGTAATGACCTGTGTACTCTTCACCCAACCTCCATCAATGTTAACATCTAGCATAGGATAGCACACTATCAAAACCAGGAAATTACTAGAAATTCGCAATATAGAGTTTATTCAGATTCAGCAGTTATCCATGAGCTCGTGTGTATGTGTGTGTGCATGCTCATGTAGCTCTGTGAAACTTGATTACATGGATAGTTGCATGTGCTCACCATTAATCAGGACACTTAACGGTACTGTCGCAGAACTTCCCCATGCTACTTCCTTTGTACCCATGTCCTCTCCACCCTGCCCCCAACCCAGCAGCCACCATTCTGTCCCCATCTCTATAATTCTGTAACTTAACAAATGTTGTATAAATGGAATCATGCAATATGTATCACTTTGTAATTGGCTTTCTTCATTCATTTCAATTTTCTTGAAGTTCATCCAAGTTGTGTGTCTCAATAGTTTGTTCCTTTATATAGCTGAGGAGGATTCCACGATATAGTTGTTCCACTGTTTGTTTAACCACTCACCCATTGAGAAACAGTTTAAGAGTTTCATGTTTTGGGCAATTATGAACAAGGCTGCTCTGAATGTTTATGTATAAATGATGGTATGTAAAAAACTTTCAGTTGTCTGGGATGTTTGCCAACAGTGCAATTCAATTTATGGGTCATATGTTAAGACTATCTTTAGTCTTAAAAGTAACTGTCAAACTCTTTCCTGAGGTTACTGTACAATTTTACATCCAAACTATTAATGTATGAGTCACCTAGTTTCTACACATTGTTGACAGTATTTGTGGTGTTATCACCATCTTTAAATTTAGTCATTTGGAGAGGGAGGTCTATACTGATACTTATTGTGCTTTTAATGTGTTTTTCTTTTTTCTTTTTCTGAAACAATTCCAAACAATCCAAAAAGATGGAATCTTTCCCAAATCATTTTATGAGACCAACATCATCCTGATACCAAAGTCCGGCAGAGACTCAACAAGAAAGGAAACTTCAAGCTAATATCCATGATGAACATAGATGCAAAAATCTTCAATAAAATATTGACGAATCAATTGCAACAGCACATCAAACAGCTTATCTATCACGATCAGTAGGCTTCATCTGGGGGATGCAAGGCTGGTTCAACATACACAAGTCTATAAACGTAATTCACCACATAAACAGAACCAAAGACAAAAACCACATGATTATCTCAATAGATGCAGAGAAGGCCTTTGACAAAATTCAACAGCCCTTTGTGCTAAAACTTCTCAAAAAACTAGGTATCGATGGAACATATCTCAGAATAATAAAAGCTATTTATGAAAAACCCACAGCCAATATAGTGAACAGGCAAAAACTGGAAGCATTCCTGTTGAAATCTGGCACTAGACAAGAATGCCCTCTCTTACCACTCCTATTCAGTATAGTACTGGATGTTCTAGCCAGAGCAATCAGGCAAGAAAAAGAAATAAAATGTATTCAATTAGGAAAAAAGGAAGTCAAATTGTCTCTATTTGCGGATGACATGATTGTGTATTTAGAAGACCCCATCGTCTCAGCCCAAAGTCTCCTGAAACTGATAAGCAACTTCAGCAAAGTCTCAGGATAAAAAATCAATGTGCAGAAATCACGAGCATTCCTATATACCAGTAACAGACTTAAAGAGAGCCAAATCAAGAACGAACTGCCATTCACAATTGCTACAAAGAGAATAAAATACCTAGGAATACAACTAACAAAGGATGTAAAGGTTCGCTTCAAGGAGAACTATGAACCACTGCTCAAGGAAATAAGAGAAGTCACAAACTGATGGAAAAACATTCCATGCTCATGGTTAGGAAGAATCAATACTGCAAAAATGCCCAAACTGTCCAAAGTAATTTATAGATTAAATGCTATCCCCATCAAGCTACCTATGACCCTCTTAACAGAACTGGAAAAAACTACCTTAAACTTCATATGAAATCAAAAGAGAGCCCACATAGCAAAGTTAATTCTAAGCAAAAAGAACAAAGCTGGAGGCACCATGCTGACTTCAAATTATACTACAAAGCTACAGTAATCAAAACAGCATGGTACTGGTAGCAAAACAGAGATATAGACCAATGGAACAGACAGAGGCCTCAGAGACAACACCACACATCTACAACCATCTGATCTTTGACAAACATGACAAAAATAAGCAATGGGGAAACCATTCCCTGTTTAATAAATGGTGTTAGGAAAACTGGCTAGCCATGTGCAGAAAACAAAAACTGGACCCCTTCCTGACACCTTACACTAAAATTAACTCCAGTTGGATTAAAGACTTAACACCATAAGACCTAACACCATAAAAACCCTAGAAGAAAATCTAGGCAAAACCATTCAGGACATAGACATAGGCAAGGACTTCATGACTAAAACACCAAAAACATTGAAAACAAAAGTCAAAATAGAAAAATAGGATCTAATTAAACTCCAGAGCTTATACACAGCAAAATAAACAATCATTAAAGTGAACAGGCAACCAACAGAATGTGAAAAATTTTTGCAATTTACCCATCTGACAAAGGGCTAATATCCACAATCTACAATGAACTAAAACAGATTTACAAGAGACAAACAAACAAACTCATTCAAAAGTAGACAAAGGGTATGAACAGACACTTTACAAAAGGAGACATTTATGCGGCCAACTCATATGAAAAAATGTTCATCGTCACTGGTCATTAGAGAAATGCAAATCAAAACCACATTGAGATACCATAAAATGCCAGTTAGAATGGTGATCATTAAAAAATCAGAAGACAACAGGTGCTGGAGAGGTTGTGGAGAAATAAGAACACTTTTACACTGTTGGTGGGAGTGTAAATTAGTTCAACCATTGTGGAAGACAATGTGGCTATTCCTCAAGGATCTAGAAATAGAAATACCATTTGACCCAGCAATCCCATTCCTGGGTATATACCCAAAGGATTATAAATCATTCTATTATAAAGACACATGCACACATATGTTCATTCTGGCACTGTTTACAATAGCAAAGACTTGGAACCAACCCAAATGCCCATCAGTGATAGACTGGATAAAGAAAATGTGGCATATATACACCATAGAATACTATGCAGCCATAAAAAGTATGAGTTCATGTCCTTTACAGGGACTTATATGAATCTGGAAATCATCATTCTCAGCAAACTGACACAAGAACAGAAAAACAAACACCACATGTTCTCACTCATAAGTGGTGTTGAACAATGAGAACACATGGACACAGGGAGGGAAACAACACACACTGGCATCTGCTGGGGGGTGGGGAGCTAGGGAGGGATAGCAGCAGGTGGGGATATTGTGGAAGGATAACATTAGGAGAAATACCTAATGTAGGTGATGGGGGGATGTATGCAGCAAACCACCACAGCATATGTATATTTATGTAACAATCCTGCAAGATCTGTACATGTACCCCAGAACTTAAAGTATAATAATAATAATAAAACAACTTTCAATAATATGCTGGCTGAGACGGTAAGAGCAGACATCCTTGCTTTCTTCACTGTTAAGAGGTAAGGCATTATGACTTTTACCATTTGTTTACTGTCATCTATAGGAATTTTGTAGATGCTCTTCATTAAGTTATGGTCAGAGCTTGTATTGAGATTTATGAGAAATGGATGAGAAATTTTGCCCATTTTTGTCTACATAAATTAATATGATTATTTGCATAATTACTCTTGATTGACTTTCACACTCTCAACCTGCCCTGTCTATGGAATAAAGCCCACTAAATCATAATGTATTATTCTTTGTGTACATTGCTGGATTGAAAAGGCAAAAAATAAAAATGAAAAGTTGAGATTTAAATTCATGCCAGATTTTGTTCCGAATGTTTTCATTGTTGCTTCATTTTGCTTTTCTTTCCCTCTGATTTTGGTTCAAGGATAAGTCTAATCTCTCATAAAATGGGGGCAGTGGAAGATATTATGCATTATTACATAGTGAAAGACATTATGTAAAATTGTTGTTAATCCTTTGAATATTTGGTAGAATTCTCCAGTGAAAACAATTTGTCCTGGAGATTGGCAATTGCTTTTTCAGGATTTTTAAAGTTACATTCAATTTTTATTTTCTTTTAAAACCTTTTATTTTAGTTTCAAGGGTACACATGCAGGTTTGTTATCTAGGTAAACCTGTGTCACGCAAGCTTGTACAGTTTATTTTGTCACCCAGGTACTAAGCCTAGTACCTAATAGTTATTTTTTCTGCTTCTCTCCTTCCTCCTACCCTCCACCCTCAAGTAGGACCCAGTGTCTGATGTTCTTTTCTTTGTATTCATGAGTTCTCATCATTTAGCTCCCACTTATAAGTGAGAACCTGTGGTATTTGGTTTTTAGTTCCTGTGTTAGTTTGCTAAGAATGATAGTCAATATCCCCGATGAACATCAATGCAAATCCTCAGTAAAATACTGGCAAACTAGATCCAGCAGCCCATCAAAAAACTTATCTAACATGGGCAAGTCAGCTTCATTCCCAAGATGCAAGGCTGGTTATACAAAATTTTTAAAAAAAAATTCGCTGGGCATGGTAGTGCATACCTGTGGTCCCAGCTACTCAGGAGGCCGAGTTGGGCGGATCACTTGAGACCAGGAAGTGGACTGTGATCGGGCCATGCACTCAGCATGGATGACACTGTGAGACTCTGTCTTAAAAAATAAAAATGAAAATAAAAAATAAATTTAAACATTAATGTGTTTAAGTATTGATTTATACAATTTAATGTATTTTTATTTTTTGCCTAGTTACTTTGGCTAGAGCATTCATTACAGTGTTGAACAGAAGTGGCAAAAGTGAACATCCTTTTGTTATTCCTGATATTAGTTTTAAAGCATTAAATAATTCACCATTAAATATTATGTAAGCCATGAGTTATTCATACATGCTGTTTTTCATATTGAAGAATTCAAATTTTTTTGGCATGAAAGGTAATTTTCAGTTATGAGTTGTTATCACTTCTTTATTCCAATAAAGCTTACATATTTTTTTCTGTTGTATATTACACCTCTTTATATTATTGAACTAAAAATAAAATTACAAGCATATTATATGTGAAATTGTGTTTTAAATGTGAGAAAGGAGAAGGCATATATATTTAGACTGTCTTTTATAATTACATAATAACCATTACCAGCCTTTAAAAAATACAGATTCAAATTACTATCTGAGGTCCTATACTTTTAGACTAAAGAGCTTTTAGAATTTATTTTCTGTCAAGCCTGAAAGCAATACATTCTGTTTTGTTTCTCTGAGAATCTTATTTTGCGTTTCTTTAAAAAGATAGTTTTGCTGGATATAAAATTAACGGTTAAAAGTTATTTTCTTTCAGTATGTCATTCCACTGCTATGTGGCCTCCACTGTATATGATGATACATCCACTGTTAACCTTGCTGGTATACATATAACTAACAATCATTTCTCTGTTTCTGTTATGATGATTTTCTCTTAATCATTTGATTTTAACATTTTTACTATGGCATGTCTAGATGTGGATATCTTGGCATTTATTTTATTTTTATTGAGCTTCTTGGATGTAAATGTTAATATTTTCTACAAAATTTATAACATTTTCTGCCATTATTTCTTCAAATCTTCTTTTTCTGTACTCCCTTTATACATTCTGACATGCTTAATTCTGGTCTACATTTATATTAGGCTCTGTTTATAGGCCTTTATTCTCTTTTGTCTTGTCTTTACATTGAATAATCATTATGCATCAATTTTCAAGTTCATTCAGTTTATCTTCTGTCAGTGTTAATGTACTGTTGAGTCTCTCTAATGAATTTTTCTTTCCAGTTTCTATATTCTTCAGCTTACTAATCTTCATAATTTCACTTTGTTTCCTTTTTAATTTCCATCTCTTTATTCATGTTCTCCTTTTGAGGGAATGTATTCTCTTCCCGGGTCCATGAAGGGGCGTAGTTTCAAGGCCAAGAACTTCCCAGCGCCATGTCTCACTCCCCTCTCTCCATCCACAGATTAGAGGTCTTTGTTTAAATTTTCAGGGGCTCAGGAAAATAATCAAAGTCAATCACTCTATCGGAAGTTTAAAGCAACTCCTTTCATAGGTCAAAGGGCTTGGAAGAGGAGGGAATTCCTTCCAGGTTAAAAGCTCCCTTTTTCCACACCCTGTTGGATTTCATATTTGGGTCTCTTTCCACAATCTTCACAGAAGATTTCTCTCTCTCATCTTTTTCTCTCTCCTTTTTCTCTTTCCCTGCCTAAATAAATCACTTTCTGCAAAACCTCTTTGGGGTCGGATATTTACTTGTGAGCACACCTCGCCTGCATGGTCCCCTCCCCCATTCTTGGTTGAGTGAGGTACCAAGAGCCTGGAAGAACAGCCCACAGGGGAGCAAGCTGAGTGCTCCCCTGCACCCCAAACCTGGCAACACTTTCACAAGACATTGTCATTATACCTTCCTTTATTTCATTAAGCATATTTTTCCTTTAGTTTCTTGAACATATTTATAATGACTACTTTGAAGTCCTTTCTGTTCAATGCAACAGCTGGGCTTTCTCACAAGCAGTTCTGCTACTTGCATTTTTTGGCATTTCCAATTTATTTATGTATTTATTAAATGCAGTATATGCTAGACAACTTATTTTGGAAAATCTGAATACCCCTAAACCGAGGTTATTGTTGCTGGCTTGCTTATTTGTTTAGTGATTTAGCTGGATTATTGCGGTGAAATATACTCCTTCCATACCATTAGGCCTTTAATATCACTACTCAGTTGGTGTGGCCTTTGGTATTCTTACAATCATCATGGGATGAGATTGGTTTGAGCAGGGCTCTCTTTGACTATTTCTTTGCATGAATTCCGTTAAGCTGTCTCTCTCTCTCTGTGTGCATGTATTGATATAGCATCCAGTTGTTAGGCTCCACTGACAGTTTATTGAATTTGCTATTATTTTCAACAATGCCTTGTAGTACAAGCTATTCCACAGTGTGGTCAAATTAAATGCTGGCTCTTCTGCAAGTATGGTATTTGATGCCCATGTTTGTGGTTTACTGTGACATCAGGAGTGTTCTTCCTAACTGTCTCTTTCCTTGATTGTCTCTGGTAAATTAGCTAGCCTACAACTTACTTTCTTGCTGTCATGAAGCTACCAGCCTTCACTTAATTGTTCACAACCAAAATCTTTGTAGTTTTCAGGAATGTCATTAGGCTTAAATTTAAATTTCTTCATACTTTCTTTCAAATACCCTGCTCTTTTGAGGCCAATTTTGGAGATCTCTGCTCTTACAACCTGCTTGTCCTCCTGAGAAAAATATCTGGCTACTACTCTGGAAGTAAAGGTGGGGAAAGTGACCCACTTTTCTCTGGCTGACACTCATATTTGAAGAGCAGGACACTGAACCTGGATTATAGACACTGGGATTCTTGAATTTCCTCTCCTTTCATTAACATCCAGCTTTCAAGTAAGCTGTAGCATGGTTAGTCATGGTAACAGCATTTTCAGTTTGTCTAGATTCACACAGATGCTCTGCTTTTCAAGTGAGCTGCTGTCAACATCCTGTTTTATGATTCAACATTATCAGGTAGTACTGGTTTCATGATGTACAGTTGAAGTCAAATGCTAAGTTTGTCCAACATGGTCAAGCGTTTAGTCTCTACTTACACCTGGTAGCAAAGAATCAGCTACTTTTTATTTAAATAAATCTTTCTGGCAGAAGAGGATGTGAATATACTCCAAAGCACAGGAGAACTTGCTAGAAGTTCTTCCAATAGCACACTAGTACTGTTGGTTTAATAATGAAGTAGCAGGGCACCTGATATTGTCATTTGGACCTTTTATCAATCAAATTACTACCTCATTCTATTAACAATGAAATAACTTATTCCATTAGCAATGCTTATTTTAAAATTTTATAATATTATGGTTGGAACTTTAAATTTACTTACCTTGATTTCTATAAGTGACCTTCCTTCATACTTTGCTCATTTTTCCCACAATCTTCTGTTTTATGTATATTTCTCCTAGACTTTGACTAATAAACATAGCTACACTTGATTTTTACAAATTAAAAGAATAGATAAAAATAATGGGTTTATAAACAAAAATCTTAGGAAAATAGTAAATGTTGCAAAGAGCAAAAATTTAACTTAGAAAGTTTCTGAAATAATTCAAAAAAATTCTAAATTACTTACATCAACACTGCAACCATAATAAATATGTTTATTTTTCCATTATAATTGTCTCTAAAGCAGTATGATTTTTGTGTTGGCGATTCTCAGTACAAGTAAGTATAACTAATAATGTTAGCAAAAAAAGAAAATTGGCAAATAATAGATGGAGAGATTGGATAGAGTTAGATAACACAATGTACAATTTATACATAATACATTAGAGCTAAAAGAATTCAAAAATAAAATACATTGTATCACTGTAGAAAGCAGAAATTCATCAATCTTAAAAAGTTTAAATAAAATTATAGTTATTTTCAGCATTGAATGGTATACTTTTTATTTGATGAATTAATCTGAAGACATAAATATGAATTATCATCCCATATTCCTATAGGACACCATAAATACAACATTCTTTAATATAAGCATGTTTCTTATGGTAAGGCTAGTATGTAAAGAACATGCTGCCTCTATAAATAACTAAAAGACTGTCTATATTAATTTAGAGTTTAATAATATATGAGTTTAATTTTTAACATAACAAACATGGTGTTTACATAAGCAATTACATTTACATTGAAATGGCAAATATTTTAAACAGACATTATCTATTCAAATATTCATTATGTGTCTATTAGCTCTAATACATTAGAGAATTAGGGAATATTAAATAGAAAACACCTGCCTGAATGTCTCTACTTTTAATTTGCAGACTTTAATAACATTCAAGGCATGCAATTTGCCATGATTTGAGAATCTTAAAAAGTTAAACATAGAGGACAAAAAAAGAGGGCAAGAGTTGAAAAAAATAGCAATTCAATCATCTCTCATATATTTAGTGACTGCCTAATCTCTATCTCCTACATACAGAGCCTTGTTGTGGATGCATTTTAAATAAAACAGACAAAAATCCTTTCTTACTAAATTGCATTATTAGTATGTGTTGAATGGGGTGATGTAGGTAATAAACAAAATTAAGCCTGTAACATGTTAAATGTCTACAAAATATGGAAATGCATAAGCAGCATGGTTGAATAGGCATATTTTGGATATTGTGGAAGGTGATTTCCAACTTTGCATAAGGTAATCAGGAATTCGCATTGGTAGGCAGACACTTGAAGAAGGTAAAGAGGCCATTCATGAGGATATCTGAGGAATGTGTATTTGCAGTGGAAGAAACAGCAAATATAAATGCCCAAGTCAGGAGTATGTATGTTCCTTTAAGAGAAGAGAAGGGAAGTCATATGACTGGAAAGGAATGAGTAAGGGAGAAAGGGTAAAGAAAGATGATCAGGTGTTAGGAGAACTAACAGGGCATTACATCATGTAGTTCCATGTAGACTTTTCTTTTTTTTTTTTTTTTTTTTTTTTCCCAGATAGAGTCTCACTCTGTCACCCAGGCTGGAGTGCAGTGACGCAATCTTGGCACACTGCAACCTCTGCCTCCTAGGTTCAAGCAATTATCCTGCCTCAACCTCTGCAGTAGCTGGGATTACAGGTGCCTACCACCATGTCCAGCATTTTTTTTCTTTTTTATGCTTTTAGTAGAGACAGTGTTTTACCAAGTTGGCCAGGCTGGTCTTGAACACGTGGCCTCAGTTGATCTGCCCACCTCGGCCTCCCAAAGTTTTGAGATTACAGGTGTGAGACACTGCACCCAGCCTAGACCAGTTTAAGAAGGTTTTAGAATTAGAGAAGCTAGCCCAGAAAAATGGAGACTACCCATCTCCCACTTTCTCCTACTCATAAAGCTAGAGTGTCACTTCAAGAGTAGAGGACAACAGTCTTCACCACCAGCTCAAGACCTGTGGGCCAGATATTTTGGAGATTATAATAACAGAGAGAGAAGTAAGGAAAAAAAAAGGCAAGAGATTATTCTTATAAAAAACACTGAGGTAACTCAGATTATTCTGTATATGGGCAACATAGGACTTTATTCTTAGGGCAGCCAATTTGCCAGATGTAACGAGAAAAAGAGACAACAAAATAAAGCAAGGTCAGGACAGATCTGTAGGGCGGAGACCAAAATGGTGCCTGCAAAGGAATCTGAATTTAACTGGAACATACTGTGGAGAAACTTGTTTCCCAGATAATAAAACATCTGGAATAATAGAAAAATCATGGATATCAATAACAAATTCAGCCAGCAATTAGCGGAGAAAAACAGGTGTGTGTTATGTGAAACAGGCAGACCAATGTCATCACAGGATTATTATACACATGCCCAGTGCTATGTGCACTGAGGTGTGACATCCAGGTTTCACAATGTGTGGGATTTATATTGCACTACAGTAGTCCAGCTAAGTCACTAAACAAATAAAAAGGAATGCAGTAATAACAAAAAGCTTAGGGAGAGAGAACATTCAGAGTTGCTACAATGTCTTATCCAAAATGACCTGATATTAACAAAAAATATGCTACATGCAAAGAAATAAAAAAAATGTGTCCCACACAAGGTAAAATACCATGAACCTCCAAAAACCTTTCAGAGGATCCAGTTGTTCCATGTACTAAGTAAAGACTTCAAATAAGTATTATAAATATGTTCAAAGAATTAATGAAATCGTTTAAAGACTAAAGGAAGACAAGACGTCAATGGCTTATCAAAAAGATAATATCAGTAAAAAGATAGAATTGATATAAAAAAACAAATAGAATTCTGGGTTTGAAAATCAAAGAAAAATCAAATTTTAATAGAATGGCTAAGCAGAATATTTGGACTGGTAGAAAATAAAATAATGCCCTTGAAGGTAGATGGATAAAAAGTCTACAATCCAAAGGATAGAATTATTTTTAAAATGCACTAAGCTTCAGATAAACGTGGGGTACTGCTAATCATACTAACATACATATAATCAATTGACATGAAAAGGAAGAAGTGAAAGGGAAAGTAACAGAAAACTTACTAAAACGTATAATGTCTGACAAGTCCTCAAACTTAATATAAAATAATATTTTAAACATTGAAAACGCTCAATAATCCCCGGTTACATAAACTAGAGGAAATCAAAACCCAGACATGTCATAGTAAAAATATTAAAAGACAAAAACAAATAGACTTTTTTTTTTTTTCTTTTTTGGGACAGGGTCTCATTCTGTCACCCATACTGAGTGCAGTGGTGCAATCTCAGGTTACCAGCAACTTCCCACTCCCAGTTTCAAGCAATTCTGCCTCAGCTTCCAAGCAGCTGGGATCACAGGCATGTGCCACTATCACCTGGATATTTTTCTCATTTTTAATAGAGACAGGGTTTCTCTATGTGGCCAAGCTGGTATCAAACTCCTGACCTCAACTGATCCACCCACCTTGGCCTCCCAACGTGCTGGGATTGCAGGCATGAGGTACGGTGCCTGGCCAAATAGACGATTTTGAAAGCAGCAAGAGATCAGCACGTCACATTTGTAAGAATCTCAGTAATAATTTTAGCATATTATCATAAAAAAACGAAGTGTAACAAATAATGGGATGACATATTCAAGTTGCTAAAAGAAAAAAATCAATAAAAAATCTAACATCTGGAAAACTCAGCTTTCATAAATGAAGGTGAAATGAAGATCTTACCAGAGAAACAAAAATTGAGAGAATTTCTTGATAGCAAATCCACCTAACAAGAATGCTAAATAAATTTCTTTAGTGAACATAGGAAATATTTGAATATACATACACACACGTGCGCACACACACAGATGCACAATAGACTTTTTTTTTGACAAAGCACCAGTAGACACAAAGCACAGTAGACACAATAGACAAAGCACCAATAATAATTACGCAATTAAGAAGTAAATGCCTATATCTTCTCTTTTCCCCTTTTTCACTGATAAGAAATAATATGTTTTAAAACGTGTATTTTATTGCAGACCTACCACATATAGCTCTGCAATATATCTGACAATGGAAGCGAAAAAGAGGTCCCTGTATTGCAATGAGAAAAGGGTAGCATTAAATCCACAGACACCTTTAAAGAGAACAGAAATAGTAAACGACAACATTTTTGTAACAATAAATATATGTACTTCTCCTTTTTTTCTCATTTAAAAAAACACAAGATTATATAAAGTAATAATATTAGGCATTTTTCAAATATAGCCAAAACAGCACAAAATAAGGAAACAGTAGTGAGAGTTACATAGGACTGACATTTCTGCATCTCCCTGGAATTTAGTTAGTACAAATCTAAAGCTCATTCTGGTAGGTTAAAATTTATATGGTAAGCCCCAGAGCAACAACTACAAAAACAATTTTTAAAAAGTGAAAATATCATTAAAGGAATTGAAATGTTACCATAGGAAATATTCACTTAATTGAAAAGGAAGTAGTAAATGAGGGATAGAAAACAGGAAACACATGAGACCTATAAAAATTAGCACAGAGTATTTAAATCCAACTATAGCAATAATACATTTAATGCAAATGGGGTAAACAATACAATCAAAATACAAATATAGACTGATGAGAGTAAAAAGAGAGATCCAAATATATGGTGTTTAAAGGAGATAAATTTCAGATTGGAAAATCCAAACAGGTAATAAAGAAAGGAAACAAAATATGCAAAAAGCATCTGTAAGAAAGCTGGAGTAGCTCTGCTAATGTCAGACAAATTAGCCTTAGTAAAAAAGCGTTATTAAAGTGTATCTCTTTAAAAGTAAGTGCTGTATTTTTTCCCACATTTCACTAGAAATGTTTCACTGCTCCTCCCGCAGCAGTGAAAGTCTTACAGTCTTTTGGCAGCAATATATTGACCTGTGTTTTGCAAATGGAGATGAGAGTATTTGCCATCCTCTCGTCAGAGGCAACAGGTTTTGCTTTTACTCCTTCTAGAAGCAATGGACCCGTCCCTGTTCCTTGGCCGTGAGAAAGATGCCTGCCCCTGCCTTCGCTACTTAAATTTTTGCTTCTTAGGGCAGAAGAGTAACGGCAAGGGGACAAGGCGCATCTCCCCAAAGCAGTTGATCCCCACTTGCTCACCACACTACCAACGAAGCTAGCCATTTCTGGTCTTCCACCCTGCCTTTTTCTAAGCACGTGGTGAAGATCTCTGGAAAACATTTTATGAGTATAAACTCTTCCTATGTCTGAGGACCCCAGTCTTTCCAAACTGATAAGCAAGCCTACACATTTCCTTTAAGAAGATATTAAAATGTTAGCTGATTTCTTTCTACATGCATTTATGTAGACCACTTCTTTCCCCTGTGCTATGCCAAGGGTGAAATTATTCTTTGTCCCTCATTGGAAATTAGTTTACTTGCTGAACTTGTAAACCCATCTGTCTAATAGACTCAAGTAGCAATATGATTTTGTGGATTTTCTAACTTTTTCTGCCAGAGTGTGTGTATATGGGGGTGACTTTATTTGCAGCTTTGTTCTTTCTAAGCAATGTAACGATCTCCATATTATTTCTGCAGCATAGTGTTAGCGTCATTATTTAGAGAATCTGTAGATTGTACAGATCTCAATTTGATTTTATCTTTAAAGTGCTACTTGTGAATAGTTTTACATATACATGCTTATGTATTTGTTTACATATATATTGCTTGTTAAGTAATTGAAATTTTTCTCATTTTATTCCAATGAATTGAGACTGTTTTCTATAGTTTCCCTTTATTGAATTTGTGATTGTAATTGATTTATAATATATTTAGTAATTGTGAAATATATCAAGGTAGCAATTTTAATGCATATACATATGTATGTATATGTATATTTGTTTATTAGAGCTATTACATTATTCAGAGTCTGTGTATAATGACACATCCTAATTAACTTGATTTTATAGAATCTCCAGACCCTGGGCCCACTGATTTTGTGTTTCTCTGATTTCTCCTTATATCTTGGGAGTCTATATATTTTTATTTTTATTTTACTTTAAGTGAATACTACATCTGGCATTTTTCCCCATGTTATCTCTCCCCACCCTCCCCACCTTACTCACCCCCCACTGTCTCTCCCCTACCCCCCCACTGCCCCCCCTGTGTGATGTTCCTCTCCCTGAGTCCACGTGTTCTCATTGTCCAACACCCACCTGTTTGGCTGTTCTTGTGTCAGTTTGCTGAGAATGATGGTTTCCAGGTGCATCCAAGTCCCTACAAAGGACACAAACTCATCGTTTTTTATTATGTATATGTACCACATTTTCTTTGTCCAGTCTATCATTGATGGGCATTTGGGTTGGTTCCAGGTCTTTGCTATGGTACACAGGACTGCAATGAACATAGGTGTGCATATGCCTTTATAGTAGAATGATTTATTGCTCTTTGGGTATATACCCAGTAATGGAATTGCCGGGCCAAATGGTATTTCTATTTCTAGATCCTTCAGGAATTGCCACACTGTCTTCCACAATGGTTGAACTAATTTACACTCCCACCAACAGTGTAACAGTGTTCCTATTTCTCCACATCCTATCCAGCATCTGTCAACTCCAGATTTTTTAATAATCACCATTCTAACTGGGGTGAGATGGTATCTCAATGTGGTTTTGATTTGCATTTCTCTATTGACCAGTGATGATGAGCATTTTTTCATACGTTTGTTGGCCTTATATATGTTTTGTTTTGCAAAGTGTCTGTTCATATCCTTCACCCACTTTTGAATGGGGTTGTTTGTTTTTTTCTTGTGTACCTGTTTTAGCTTTTTGTAGATGCTGGCTATTAGCCCTTTGTCAGGTGGGTAGATTGCAAAATTTTTTTCATTCTGTTGGTTGCTGGTTCACTCTAATGATGGTTTCTTTTGCTGTATGGAAACTCTTTAATTTTAATTAGATCCCATTTGTTTATCTTGGCTTTTGTTGCCATTGCTTTTGATGTTTTAGTCATGAAGTCCTTGCCTATGCCTATGTTCTGGATGGTTTTGCCTGTGTTTTCTTCTAGTGTTTTTATGGTGTTAGGTTTTATGTTTAAATCTTTAAACCATCTGGAGTTAATTTTAGTGTAAGGTAACAGGTAGGGGTCCAGCTTCTGCTTTCTGCACACTGCTAGCCAGTTTTCCCAACACCATTTATTAAACATGAAGTCATTTCCTCGTTTCTTGTTTTTGTCAGGTTTGTCAAATATCAGATGGTTGTAGATGTGTGGTATTGCTTCTGGGGCCTCTGTTCTGTTACATTGGTTTATGTCTCTGTTTTGTTACCAGTACCATGCTGTTTTGATTGCTGTAGCCTTGTAGTATAGTTTGAAGTCCGCTAGTGTGATGCCTCCAGCTTTGTTCTTTTTGTTCAGGATTGCCTTGGCTATGTGGGTTCTCTTTTGGCTCCATATGAAGTTTAAAGTGATTTTTTCCAGTTCTGTGAAAAAGGTCATTGGTAGCTTGATGGGGATAGCATTGAATCTATAGATTACTTTGGGCAGTATGGCCATTTTCACAATATTAATTCTACCTAACCATGAGCATGAAATGTTTTTCCATCTGTTTGTGTCCTCCCTTATTTCGTTGAGCAGTGGTTTGTAGTTCTCTTAAATAGATCCTTTA
This sequence comes from Sapajus apella, assembly GCF_009761245.1. Taxonomy (NCBI): domain Eukaryota; kingdom Metazoa; phylum Chordata; class Mammalia; order Primates; family Cebidae; genus Sapajus; species Sapajus apella. The sequence goes on along the minus strand of NW_022437007.1, from coordinate 3,644,423 downwards.
CATCCTTTGTTAGTTGTATTCCTAGGTGTTTGATTCTCTTTGTAACAGTTGTGAATGGGAGTTCACTCTTGATTTGGCTCTCTCTTTGTCTGTTAATGATATATAGGAATGCTTGTGATTTCTGCACATTGATTTTGTATCCTGAGACTTTGCTGAATTTGCCTATCAGTTTGAGAAGATTTTGGGCTGGGATGATGGGGTCTTGAAGATATACAATCATGTCATCTTTAAATAGAGGCAGTGTGACTTCCTCCTTTCCCAATTGAATACACTTTATTTCTTTTTCTTGCCTGATTGCTCTGGCTAGAACTTCTAATACTATATTGAATAGGGGTGGTGAGAGAGGGCATCCTTGTCTAGTGCCTCATTTCAAAGGGAATTCTTCTAGCTTTTGACCATTCAGTATGATATTGGCTGTAGGTTTGTCATTGATAGCCTTTATCATTTTATGATACATTCCGTCGATACCTGGTTTATTGAGAGTTTTTAGCATAAAGGGCTGTTGAATTTTGTTGAAGGCCTTCTCTGCAGCTATTGAGATAATCAAGTGGTTTTTGTCTTTGGTTCTGTTTATGTAATGGATTACATTTATGGATTTGCATAAGTTGAACCAGGCTTGCATACCTGGGATGAAGCCTACTTGGTTGTGATGGATAAGCTTCTTGATGTGCTGTTGCAATCTGTTTACCAGTACTTTATTGAAGATTTTTGTGTCGAAGTTCATAACAGATATTGGCCTGAAGTTCTCTTTTTTATTTGAGCCTCTGCCTGGTTTTGGTATCAGGGTGATGTTGGTCTCATACGATGAGTTAGGGAGGATTCCCTCCTTTTGTATTGTTTGATACAGTTTAAGAAGGAATGGAACCAGCTCCTCTTTGTATGACTGGTAGAATTTGGCTGTGAACCCATCTGGACCTGGACTTTTTTTGGTTGGTAGGCTATTGATTGCTGCCTCTACTTCAGCCCTTGTTATTGATCTATTCAGGGTTTCAACTTCCTCCTGGTTTAGTCTTCGTAGAGTACAAGTGTCTAGAAATTTAGCCATTTCTTCCTGGTTTACTGGTTTATGTGCATAGAGCTGTTTGTAGTAATCTCTGATGGTAATATGTATTTCTGTGGGATCAGTGGTGATATCCCCATTATCACTTTTTATTGCATCTATTTGATGCTTCTCCATTTTTTTTTTTTTATTAATCTGGCTAGCGGTCTATTTTTGTTGATCTTTTCAAAAAACCAACTCCTGGATTTGTTGATTTTTTGAAGGAATTTTTGTGTCTCTATCTCCTTCAGTTCTGCTCTGATCTTAGTTATTTATTGTCTTCTGCTAGCTTTTGAGTTTTTTTGTTTTTTGGTTTTTTTCATCTTTCTCCTCTAGCTCTTTCAATTTTGTTGATAGGGTATCAATTTTAGGTCTTTCCTTGTTTCTCATGTGGGCATTTATTACTATAAATTTCCTTCTCGACACTGCTTTAAAGGTGTCCCAGAGATTATGTTAAGTTGTGTCTTCATTCTGATAGGTTTTGAAGAACATCTGTATTTCTGCCTTTATTTCATTGTTTATCCAGTTGACACTCAGAAGCAAGTTGCTCAGTTTCCAAGTGGTTGTGTGGGTTTGAGTGTGTTTCTTAATCCTGAGTTCTACTGTGATTGTGCTGTGGTCTGATAGACAGTTTGTTATTATTTCTGTTCTTTTGCATTTGCTGAGGAGTGATTTCCTTCAACAATGTGGTCAATTTTAGAGTAAGTGCAATGTGGTGCTGAGAAAAATGTATATACTGTGGATTTGGGGTGGAGCGTTCTGTATATGTCTATTAGGTCTGCTTGGTCCAGCTCTGCATTCAAGTCCTGGATGTCCTTGTTAATTTTCTGTCCCGTTGATCTGTCTAATATTGACAGTGGAGTGTTGAAGTCTCCCACTATTATTGTGTGGGAGTCTAAATCTAATTTTAGGTGGTTAAGAACTTGTTTTATGTATCTGGGTGCTCCTGTGTTGGGTGCATATATATTTAGGATAGTTAGCGCTTCTTGTTGGATTGATCCTTTTACCATTAAGTAGTGTTCTTCTTTGTCTCTTTTGATCTTTGTTGGTTTAAAGTCTATTTTATCAGAGACTAGGATGGCAACCCCTGCTTTTTTTTGTTCTCCGTTTGCTTCCTAAATCTTCTTCTGTCCCTTTATTTTGAGTCTATGTGTGTCTTTGTATGTGAGATGGGTTTCCTGAATACAGCACACAGATGGATCTTGACTTTTTATCCAGTTTGCCAGTCTGTGTCTTTTGATTGGGGCCTCTATGCCATTTACATTCAATGTTAATATTATTATGTGTGAATTTGGTCCTGCCATTTTGTTACTGGCTAGTTTTCTTTCCTATTAGTTGATTCATTTTCTTCATTGCATTTTTGTTCTTTGCCAACTGCTTTGCTTTTGCAGTGACTGGTAGTTGTTCCTTCCTGTGCTTTCTTTCAGGAGCTCCTGTAGGGCAGGTCTCGTGGTGATGAAATCTCTCAGTAATTGCTTGTCCATAAAGGATTTTATTTCTCCTTCACTTACAAAGCTTAGTTTGGCTGGATATGAGATTCTGAATTGAAAGTTCTTTTCTTTAAGGATGTTGAATGTTGGCCCCCACTCTCTTCTGGCTTGTAGGGTTTCTGCCGAGAGATCTGCTGTGAGTCTGATTGGCTTCCCTCTGTGGGTGACCTGACCATTCTCTCTGGCTGCCCTTAGAATTTTTTCCTTCATTTCAACCCTGGTGAATCTGATGATTATGTGCCTTGGGGTTGCTCTTCTTGAGGAATATCTTTGTGGAGTTCTCTTTATTTATTGAATTTGAATGTTGGACTGCCTTGCTAGGCTTGGGAAGTTCTCCTGGATAATATCCTGGAGCGTGTTTTCCAGCTTGGATTCATTCTCCTTGTCATATTCAGGTACACCGATCAAGTGTAGATTAGGTCTTTTCACATAATCCCATATTTCTTGGACTCTTTGTTCATTTCTTTTCACTCTTTTTTCTCTTGTCTTGCCTTCTTTTTTTATTTCATTGAGTTCATCTTCAATCTCTGATATCCTTTCTTCTGCTTGATTGATTCAGCTATTAAAACTTGTGTTTGCTTCACATAGTTCTCATGCTGTGTTTTCCAACTCCATCAAGTCGTTTATGTTCTTCTCTAAGATGGTTGTTCTCGTTAGCATTTAGTCTAACCCTTTTTCAAGATTTTTGGTTTCCCTGCATTGAGTCAGAACATGTTCCTTTAGCTCAGAAAAGTTTATTATCCACCTTCTGAAGCCTGTTTCTGTCAATTTGTCTCACTCTTTCTCAGTCATGTTGTGTTCCCATGTTGTTGAGGAGTTGTGATCCCTCGAAGGAGAAGAGGTGTTCTAGTCTTTGACGGTTTCATCTTTTTTGCGCAGTTTTTTTTTTCCACCTTTGTGGATTTACCTGGCTGTGTTGCCAGGGAGCTGCTTGATGAGGTTGCTTGTCTGCCTGTCAAGGCAGGACTGGGTTTCTAGGGACTCCTTCAGGTTACTAGGGATGCTTCCTGTGTCTCTTTTGTTTACAGGGGATTTAGGCCCTCCTCTTCCACTGACCTGATGGTGCTGCTAGGTGGTCAAGAATGCAGTCTCATTGCTATGTAGGCTTTCTGTATTTTTTGTTAAAACATATAGCTCGGTCCCACCCCTCTAATGGTGGGTCGTGCCCGTCCTCCACTGGGCTGGATCATTCACGGTTCAGCTCAGACTGTGGCACTGGCTGTGCAACTGGCTAGAGTCAGAACTTCAGCTCTCTGGGGTTTGTGGGAGAGGGTAAGGACCTGCCTAGCTGCAGGCAGCCATCTCCCTCTTTCAGTTTCCTCTCTCTCCAGTCATGGGATAGGGTCCTGCTCAGCTGCTCCTCCTTACAGATCCCTCTCTCTCCTGGCGGAGGGAGGGGGCTGTAGCTCTATGTCCACAGGCTCTCCTGGCCACCTTTTTGGGCTTATGCATCTCTTTAGGTCTGTGCTCCAATCTGGGACACTGTCCGGGATTATTATTCTACTCCATGCTTGTAATTCCTGGTGTCTGACTGGCAAAGATCACCTGCTCTGTGTATTGCTGAGGCTTTGGGGGAAGCGGTGTATGTGGACCTGAGTGCAAGAGGGGGAGCCTCCAGCTCACTGGTCAGATGCACTTTCTGGGTGAAGCAGCATACATCCCTACATCGGTCTGCCCTGCATGAGCTTTGCTCATCCTCAGACCAGACCCATTGAAATGCACCTGGTATCTCAATTGGAGCTAGGAGGTTTCTAGATTTCTGTATCTCTTTCACTGGGCGTTGTACGCTGGAATTGTGTCTATTTAGCCATCTTAGAGAGAGGGAGTCTATATTTTTATCTATTTGAATGCTATGAGAGATGTGAGATTCTGTGATCCATAATCATTCTGCAAATTTATACAGGAATCCTATATTGTAGTAATCTTTGTATGACTCACTATCATGGCTCTAGATTTAATTTTCATTCCAAAATACTAATATGTTTGAATGTTGAAAGTTCATTCTCCAATGTGCCTAGATGTACTTTAACTTTCGTACGCTCAAGTTAAAACACACACACGTGCACATGCATGCACACACAGTGAGGTGTTTACTTCCTGCGGAGTGGAGAAGTGCATGGTAGATGGTAGATTTGCACAAAACAGACAAAATAAAAATGATACTTTTATCAGCAAGCAACTTTAAAAAATGCTATAAAATTAACATGTTATGTGTTAGTAACTTATCAATATCTTCACTTTTGTTCAACTTATAACAATTACCCTATAGAAAAATTCATGTTTGAAGATTATGTTTATTAATAAAGAGAAAGTGATAAATTATACTTTATAAGGTCAAATGTTGATTTTTTTTTGGCTAGCCTTTGTTGATGTTCTGAAAGGACAGAAAATGAAGAGCAAAAGTAGTTTAAAAGCAGGTGAGTAAGTAATATCTAACTTTTTTTTTTTCTTTTGAAATGGAGTCTTGCTCTGTTGCCAAGCTGGAGTGCAGTGGCACGATTTCAACTCACTGCAACCCCTGCCATCTGGGTCCAAGCGATTCTCCTGAGTAGCTGGGACTACAGGCCTGTGCCACCACTCCCAGCTAATGTTTGTAGTTTACTTCCTAGAGACCAGGTTTTGCCATGTTGGCCAAGATGGTCTCAATCTTTTGACTTTGTGATCCGCCAGCCTTGGCCTCCCAAGTGCAGGGATCACAGGCATGGGTCACCGACCGGCTATATTTAATCATTTTTAAAGAGCTATTTGTTTTCACATATCTACCTTGATTATCATGAGGTATTTTATTTAGATTTTATAACTTTGAACAAGTTTATGGATCCAGGTGTAAAATAACACTGTTCATTTTAATGGAAATACAAAAAGGATCTTCAATAAGGAATACTTGAATAATTATCGAATATTTGAATAACTGAATGCCTATTTAAATTACATGGACATTTTTCCAATTGAAATATAAATATACTTTTGACACTGAGGTGATCTTGATTCTTCTTCTAAAAAGGAGGATAATGTGTATTTAGAGACAGTCGTTCAATACATTTACAAAACATCAAAACAGAGAGTATGTTTGATATTTTGGTGTGTTGTCAATTTCAGCCAAACTTAATTGTAGCCTTGAAAACAAGTCCCAATATATTGAGAATATTATTCATAAACTCTGGTATAAAAGAACAACTGTTAAAACTTTTCCACTTCACCAGCTAGCTGTAAATTACTGTAAAATAACTGTGCGCTATCCACTAAAAACCAGAGACAGTTTCACTTTGCTGTTGAATATTACTGAAAAGCTAAGTGCTTTTCCACTTGCTAACAGGACTATGCAATTTATTAAAGGCAAAAAACCAAAAAGCTATGCTCATATGGTAAAGATTTAGTCTTCTAGAAAGAGAGGAAAATTTATCATGACTTAAGACAGCAGATGAGAATTTCCATAGCATGAATTTCAGAATATGTCTCTGCCTCTGAAGTTTCTCAGGAGTGGTACATGGTATTAGACTGTTATTGAAAGAAAAGTGAAAGTAGATATTTGGCACGTGCTTCATTTGTTCTCTTTGCCCATTCATAAAGGAACATGGTAAATGCAGCATGTGAAAATACGAGTTCTTAAAATTGCAAATTTGGTTTGCACATTTTTATTTCATTTTACTGTTTTCCATAAATAGTGAAAACACCATATAAAGATGTTTTCTTGAATATTAATAATGTTCTTAACTTTTTTCTGTCTTTAAATATTTGCACAATATAATAAGTTGTCAGGTATTATTAAACATTATTTTATCATGTAAAAATCTTGATTAGTAAACTTCAACTGAATTAATTTCATAAAAGAAAATTCTGAAAATAACTTTTGAGTGAGAATCAGAAATCCTAAATCACAATTTTTTTTAAGTGCTTCAGCTTTACATGGATATAATTAGCCAGAAGCTAGAAAGACTCCTAAAAATTGTATTATTTGTTATATATGATGACACTTCCCTGGGAGTGTATCCATTGACCTGTATTTCCATTTAATTTGTTTCTTATCCAGATCTTCACCTGAATTCAGTTCTTCTTTATGGCTTTTTTATTTCTATCAATGGTGTCATATTTTAGTCTCATTATTTTAGTTCCTTTTGTGATCCATATTTATTCAGTTGCCATTTCAGATATGGTTCCTTAACGAGTCTTATTTTTTAAAATTTGCTTTCGATTTAATTGTCATGCATTAAAGGTCATAAACTCACATTTTTACAAAAGTTACCTAAGTAACTCCATTTCCTCCAATTTCATTATTCTTCAGTTAAATTTTAATTCCACTAAAAAGGTCATAAATTTTAAAAAATATTGTTTTTGTTATCATTTTTTTTTTAGAAATTAGTTTTTTGGTATCTACAGAAGCAGTAAAGAAATTATAATATTGATCCAAAAATTTGGATTGATTCCAAATTTTTTAACTAGTTTCAATCCTCACCTTTCTCCCTTAAAAGCTGTTTACAACCTACTTTGTCTTACTTATATCAACAATTTTAAAATAAATCATTTACTTTCTTTTTCAGTTTTGCTCAATGGCCTCCCTACATTTTATTTTCATTCTTGCTTTCATACATTTACTCATTCCACGCCTATCATTGCTATAATTTCATTTTTTTCTTTTGTCTGTTAACAATCTACTCTTTGGGGTTATAGCTTCTTTTTAAAGCAGTTTACTCATCATTTTATCCTAGTTTTTCTTCACTTTCACTTTTACACACACCTACATTAGCGCTGATAAGACTATTTACAGTACACTTTAATCAGTTTGTGCATAGGATCGTACCCTGTATGCTATTACTTTTACTCTGTCTTTGAAGAAAGAAATATCTACTTCTGATGTAATTGTAGCATAAATGTTCATCTGATTTTTTAGAGCTCACAAATATCAGTATTTTAACAATCAGAATGTTTTAAAAAAGTGACTCAATATTTGTATGATTAATGCTGTAAGGCCATGGAAAGAAAAGCATATTCTTCTGAGTACAATTTTGATATTCCTGTTCAATATTTTCATTGAATACACCAGAAAAGAAGGGATTCTATAGAAATACACATCATGTAATGAATATATGCCTTGCTGTAAACATTGAATAATCAAGGGATATTCAATTTAGATTTCATATAAGAAGACAAGCTAACTTCTTTTTCCTTGATTGATACCAGTTTACTTTACCTTCACCTGACCTCATCACTTTAAGAATAATGCAGAGTACTACACTATATCTGAAGCATTGGGAGAATTTTTTTTAAATGTTACGCATATTAAATCATTGACTGAACTCTCAAGGGTTAAAATGTAAGAGGTTTATTCTTCTTTTATCAAGCAATGTCTACAGACAGAGCATCCACATGATATAAGCTACAAAAGAGGAATGTATGCGACAAACTTATATTAAATCATTAAATCACAGACATTTTATATGATTCATGTTCACAAGGAAGAAAACTGCTAAAAAGTAAAGTAGATTCGATAAGTAGAAACATAAGCGGATTTTTGTTGTTTATTAAATCTACCTCGCATAATGTTTCTGCTGAGAAGAAATCCACTGTATCACACAGCTCAGGATGCTATATACACATAAGATATTACACACTATAAAATTTCAGGTTTGTAAGCAGTTTTACACAATTTAAACTGGAGTAAAATTTGTATATTTAAAAAAGACCTCATTGGATTACCTTAAGTAAACGGAGGTCATGTCAACAGCCCATTAACATTTTTGCAACAAGAAGAACAAAAATAGGTATGAAGATTTTCAAAACATGTATGCTATTACTTTAAGCCTGGATAATTATCTGCTTATTTTAATAAACCAGCTCTCTAGTTTTAAGCTACTTCTGCTGGCCTTCTCATTTCCTCTTAAATCAGAATAGAAGCAACAATTTTTACCTCTCTACAGTGTCTCCGGTAGGAGGATTAGTTAGGTTTCAAATTAAAGCACATAGTGAGAAGGTGCTTTCAGGATTACATAGGAGATGAATTAAAGAAATCATTTGGGAAAATTATTTGGAATAAAAGTTTTTGATACATTATATTTAAATAGCAAAGTCAATGGAGAAGTATATCTTTACTTACCACTGTGGGGCTACCCCTTTATTCCCAACTTATGTGACTAATTCTTCTAAGCCACTAATACCTCATCAGTTCTATTGCCAGTTTTCTTTTCCTAGGTGTTAATTTTCCTTATATGGTTTACTTTAGCACACCAAGGTAAATGTTTCTTTTTTTTAGAACCGAAAGCTCCTGATGATGCAATATTGGGCTACATGAAAAGAAACTATCTATTAACAAAGAGTCTATTCTGCTAGTGATAAACATCTGTAGGCAATTGACATCCCAGACCAACTTGCATTAAAAATATAACGCACTCTAGTGATTGATAGCAAAATGAGTAGATTGCAAATATTTTGATTGTAATTATTTTTTCTCCCTTCCTCCCCATTTTCTATAGCATGCTGCAGATTATACAGTAAATGTCAAGTAGAGATTGATACCTGTATACAACCTAAGGCCAACGTATGCCTTCAACTGATACTTCATTGAGGGTTAGACAAAAGACTGAAGGCAGGATTTGGCGCAAGAGATGTTTTCTAACAACAAGATATTTATAGTTATGAGGGTGTTTTGTATGCAGGTTTTAGTCTTCTTTTTCCTCCTGTGACATTCCCTTCAAGGCACAAAATATTATAAACAGTGGATAGGACCGAATGTTTTGAATTAAGAATTTTAAGTTTCTACAACACCTTTTATTTCTTGTTTAATCATACCAAAAGGACAGAGAAAAAAAATAAACTACCCTCAAAATTAAATAATGCTTAAGTCATCTGTAATTCCCTGCAGTTTAGTTTTTTTAAAAGATTTAAATCCTATTTTATTGTTTATAGCATAATTACACATTTGATTCTTGTGACTCATTTGATTTCTCATTAAATATTGTGGTAAATATTTCTAATTAACCAATATTAATAATTGTGTATGTCTTAGTCAAAAACAATTTATTTTATTTGGGCCAACCAAGTAAATTTTGTTTGGCTAGGATATAAACTTGGAAAGTTAAGTTGTAAATTTAAACAATGGATTAAGTGCAATGTATTGTAAAACTCTTCATTCAATAATTGTATCATAGGGCTTTTAGGCATCTCCAACCCAAATGACTGTATTTCCTTTCTCTACTTCAGTGATCTCACAGTTTAATTTATTGAGTCGTCCATCTAGTATAAAGAGAGAGTCCTTGGAAGCTGTCAACAGGTATTGACCGAACAAGCCACTGTCCTGGATTTGCCGGTTTTTCCGGTTCCATGGCCATTCTTCTGCCTTGAGTGGTTCCTTGAGACTCTTTATCATCTTGACCTTTCCAGAAGAGAGCTCTACAAAGAGCACATCAGTTTGTGTGCTTGAACTACCATAGATGTTATATTGGTGGGCTTCAGTAAAGGATGGCTGAAATGCTAGATCAGATATGTGCAGATTTGTGTGAATATCAAAAGCCTCCTGTATTTCTCCTCTGATGGTGATATATTGAACCCTTACAAGACCTTTCACGTCATTAATGCTGACAAGGTAGTGGCCATCTGGAGAAACATATGGAGTGCCCGTCACATCGCTATTGAACCCAATGACCGAGTCAGTTACACCGTCCACCATGACCTGTGGGGGAACTGCCCCAGTGCTGTCAGGTTTGCAGCCAACGAAATAGTAGCCACCCAAGTGTGTATAAGCCAGTGACTGGGGAACGCACTTATAGTCCTTCAAGTTAATTGTCTTGATGTATGTCATGGTTTCAAGATCAATTTTTTGTAGTGCAGCTTCATCTTTATGAAGAATATATCCAAACCTGAAGAAAAGAAAAATCTGAGTTAGACAGGAAAAATAATGGAGTTTTTACCTTAAGAAAAAACTATATACAAATAGAAAGTTCCAACGCAAGCCCAGGTTCTAATTGTCAGGCGAGGCAGAAATTTGTGTTATAATTGTGCTAGAATTAATCTTTAGCTTGTGTCACTCCGCTTCTTTCTCTAGGTCATTCTTTCTTTACATCCAAATCATCATAACTCATGCTGTAGAAAGAAAAATAATTAAAAGCAATACATCTGGTTAATTGCAGGAACAAATTTTTCTTTTAACATAGAGGGGAAGAAGTATACATTATTTCAAAAGTCTGTAAACCATCTGATTTTAAATAAACTTGGTTAACTATTGCCAAACCCAGCAAGAGTAAAAGGCTTGAATATACATCAGTTTCATTTATTTCATTTACTTCTTATATTGTCTTTTGACCATTAAATAAATGTGACACTCATCATTATTTAGATAAATTTAAGTAGAACATTTTTCAACTTTTCCAGGTTTATATTGTTATTTTTAATGATATGCCTGCATTTTATTTGTTATCCTATAACAAATAAGGGAGAACTTTATTTCTATATTAAAGCCAACTAAACGATTTTTGTTTTTGTTTTTGTTGGCCTTAAGTTATTTCAGTACTTTTCAAAGTATATGTGCTAAATATTGGCTAATAATTATCAGAGATATCTGTGCAAGTATAAATATAGTTTTAAACTAACCTAGAACACAGGCAGCTTTTTAGCAAATATAAGTTACAAGACACAATGAAATAGAAACTATTAAACAAAATTATATCCAAAGTGGATTTGGTCAATGGAATTGTAAAGGACTTTTATTTATGGTTGAATTGACAATATTGATTCAGTCACCTCCTAATATTTCTAAAAGCTCATAAAAATAAAAATAAGAGAAATATTTTTCCATTCACTGTGTTCATAAGTAAAACAATGAAATGACCTTATTATAAGTATTAAGATAAAGCAAAACAAAAACTCTAAAGGTAGCCAATTACGTTATCATCACCTGTGTAATTATCTTTATGCTAATTATCACATATAGTTTTATTTCTGTAGAAAAAAAAATGACCATTTTCACGCATAGTACAAAATATGGTGCAATCAGGGTAATATCTCCTTAAAATGTCAAACGTAAGCATTTAGCAAGCTCAAAAATATAAGTAAACTTAGGTATTAAACATCATAGAAAAATAAAATAAATATTTTAAAAAATCAGTCCTGTTTTGCAATTGCAGAAGAAAGGGAGTGCCTAAGCACAGATGCTTTACAAAAATAGACATAAAATTGTAATTGCTTCCATTCTTCTTACATTAAATGTGGCTGACAAACCATATTATCATTTTAGCTATATTTAAAATTTATGATGAGACTATTTGTTGTCATTGGAGATAGTACAAATTCTTCTATATGAAGGACAATTTGCAATGTAACTCATTTATAAAGCTTTCTTAAATATTTGTTAAACAACTAGTAAATACAAGACACTGGGAATGTATTGGAAGTCAACATAACTCTCCCTGTCTCCAATGAGTCTACACATTTTGAGTGGTAACAAACTGAAACAGGGCTTGTGAATAAAGCTTGATTTTAGTATTCTGCTATACTATTATCTAATTTAGTAACTATTTCTTGTTCCATATATTTGAAATGGCAAAAAGAAACATATTTGAAAATAATATTTTGAGTATGTCTCTGAATCATGCCCACCACTTGTAGCTTATTTGCTAGCTTTTTATCTATCCTGTCCTTAATAAAGGTGTTTGTGTCTTTTCAGTAAACACAGCTCATACTGCACTGATTCAGGATACATTTTTTAGTCTTGATTATGATGGTATGAAGAAACATTCACACTTTTGATAATTACTTATAAATATTTTCATTTAAATATTAATGCCTGGTATGTAAATATAGTGTAGTTTTAAAATCCTACCTGAATACTAATGTATAAAAAACTTCAAACTGTCAACTGAGTCCCATATTTCTGTGTCTGCATCAAAAAGTCATAAACATCTTAAGTATCACTATGTAATCGTAGACTTGTCTGATAAAATAACTTCATTTACTATAAACAAAAATATAATATTTTTTAATTAATGGACCACCATTAAGGATATATAGGTGGGTAAATATATTGGTATTATTTGAAAATCATGAATTATGTTGAAAAATATCTTTCTGTTATAAATTGTACATGAGCCCAGAGGAAAAGCCGTAATAGGCTCATTGACTAAAAGCAATAAGCCAAACAAGGTTTGGCATTTCAGCTCTCCTCTTAACCTTCAGTCTTCTAGTCCCTTTGGGCTAGATTTCTGAATGCTAATGAGGAAGAATGAGACAAGCTCTCTTTACTCCTGAACAATTTTAACTTTGATACTATCAAATGTACTCAAGTTGTCTGTGATAAAATCTAGCTACTTTTGGAAGTAATTAAAATTTTAAAAAATGGTCCAGTTAAAAATGCAGAAGATCCATGAGGGGTGATAAAATTACATCTATTTTGGCATCTGCATTGTATTTCCTTTAGGGCTAGAGATCTAGCTACATAAGCAGATGCATGAGAATGCCTGCAATTTTTCACCACTGATTTATTGGTTGGGAAGTGGTGTCTCTAATTCAAAATTTCCCCCAGTACAGATTGATATTCAGAAGTCTCCCACTGTTCATTAGTCTCTGATTAATATTTACGAGGCTCTCAACTTTCATGCCTGCTTAGTATAATAAAATCCTGCACAGTATTAGGTCTAACATAGTTTGTCTAGTATTTGTCAGAATGTGTACAGAAAGTTGCAGACTGAGAAATGAGAGAGTTAAAATTGCCTCTCAAAATCACTGCTTTTTCTGGGAAATTAATGCCCCTAGGAAAGTATGGGTTCCCTGCATAGCATTGTGTGGACTGTCAAATTTGGTGAAAAGAGTTATAGTAACTTTTTATTTCCAAATCGTTTTCTGTTTCTGAATGTCTAATCAATGTAGTTTATTATAAAGTTCATAAAAGCCTCAACTTTAATTATTGCTTTTATGATTTAAGCTAAGATCCTGAAATGATTTGGGCGAAGTAAGGGCTTTCATTCCAAGCTAACTTATTTTCATGATCCAGATTTTCAAAATAATAGACCTTACATAAATGTGACCTTATGTAAAGTCCTTGACTTCCAGGAGATCCAATTTCTCATCAGCAGGAAAAGGATAAAAGTACTACCTTCTCTGAGGATGACAGTAAATGCATGTATATAACCAGGCATGCAGTAGATTCTCAATAAATAGAAATTGCCAGTCCTTTACATCTTGAATAGCCTTATTTTCCAATTATTAATCGCATAAAACATTTTCTATGGGACAACAGATTATCATAACCCAAGGATAAGAAAAACAAAACAAACCTATTATCAATTTTTCTGTGCAGCTAATATTTGCACAGTATTAAATAGTGTTACCCAAGTGTGGCTATAATTTTCCATTTATGTATATTAGAGAGATCAGGTTGACAATAAAAATACATGTTTTTATTCTTGCTCTCGCTTGTACCAACAGTGTCTATGTCCAGTCCACATATTGGTTTATCACCAAATATCTCACATTGTTAAAAATGAAGACAGTCTAGCTCGCTCCACCTCCACCTTCATTAGAGGCACTGCTTCAGTGCTCACTGAGAACATAGAGGAGTAGGCTATGGTGGACTAGGTGAACCTGAGCTCTGCACAGATGGTGAGATTTGAAATAGATCCTTGGCTTACTCAAGAATATTTGCTAAAAGTCACAAAAAATGTTCTGGCTTACTTTAGGACCTGGGTATCTATGGATATGGAGAGTTGTTGTCAGCGGTTATGTTATGGCAATTCAGGAGACTTGTAAGGGAAGTTATTTGGCACAGGAAGGAAGAGAACAGTCTTGAGATGCATGGTTGAAACACCACAAAGCCTGATAAGAGTCAGTGCTTGAAGGTCTCCACATCCCAAAAAGCCAGCCAGCAGTTCTTGCAATTGAGTAATGAATAGTTTCCCATGTCCTTTGCTCAGTCCTTGATCACACAGTCTCATAAAACAGGATTCCAGTCACTGTTGCCTGAGCACTTGCCATGTTACAGTGTTCTTATTCTCTTTTCAAATTAATCACCTGAGATGCTACTGAAGAAATCTCATGATTGCAAGCAATTCCTGTATAAATTTGTCACTGTCATCACCAAGAGCAACATCCTCATATGGTCCCAGATACGTTAAAGCTCATAAGTAAAGAACTCTGTAAGATTTGCACAATAACAATTTTTGTGTCTCCTGGGTCTTAACACAGCATGAACTATCTCCAGAGTCCTTGGATCTTATCATCTCAACTGTTCTTCTTACTACTGACTTTCAGTGTTTAACCACTGTGGCTCAACCTCCATACAAACAGCTGGGAAAGGACTAAATGCTTCCTCTCCAGTCCTACATGATCGTCTTCCTCAATCCCCATCATCTATACCACCTCAGATTTCAAAACAAGTCTTTGCATGTGCATTAATGGTTGCAAATGAAAATTAATGAGTGGTGACTGGTTGTATTTGAGGAGTGGGTTAGTCAGATACTCCATCCTGTTATAAACACCAACCGTGCTGCAATTCACATCTAAAACAAAAGCATTTTGAAAGCTGTTCTGATGTCCCAAGTATTCAAGTCATATTCTTTGAAAAAAACTTTCCAGAATCACAGAATTTGACCAGCCATAGGAATTTGTATCATGGGAATTTTACTTGTGAAGGCTTAAACCCAAAACACACGATGAAGTGGCTAATGTTTTATAAATAAGTGTGGATAGGATTATTAATATCTAGGTTTTCTTATGAGATTATAAATGTCATGCTTTTCTAACTGAAAAGTAAAAAATGCTGAACATTTAAGATACTGTAATCATAATTTTTCCCATACGCATAATTAATATGTAAACCCAAACATACAATATGCTGTTTCAATGACATCTTCCATTATGCTATAGCTGACACAGTATTTTCATGGACAAAAACCATAAATCTGACATGAGTTATCATTCATTTGTTTATGAATAAATAAATATAAAGGAATTTATATTTAGTTGTTTTCTATTATCTCATACCAACCCTTTTAAGAAAAGATTGAATGCTCTTCCTCTTCTTACTCAAGTACCAGAGGATTTAGTTTTTATCTGAACATCATCACATAAAATTTGTTTCAGCAAAACAAATTTGTTTATAAAGAGTGGTCACGTTCAGGTTTGGGAGAAGGGAAGCAGAGAGAAGCAGAATTGCCACATTTAGTAAAGATTTATTACGAGAGCAAGGACAGTTTCTCAATGGTCCTAATGCTTAGATGTTTTTGAGAAATTATAGCATTTTGAAGTTTTCTGTTTCCAAAGCACAGAATGTACTTCTATAAGTATATTATAGAAATTCGACATTATACATTTTTGCTACATTACTTCTTTTTTAAATTTTCCTTTTAGATTTTTTCATTAAAAAGGCAGAATGTGCTTCTGAATATGGAAGTCCTCATTTTCTTTCAGTATTCTATTTATTCTGATATGCAGGGAGTCTAATTGTTCTACACAAAATCAAAACTTAAATGCATAATTTAATTATAGAACATTCAGAATGTCTAATTGCTTAACAAAATTGGTATTGCAGTATAAAAGTCTATCACTTCTAGTGAGTAATTGGCACATATGGCAAAATCAGATTTTTAAATTTTAGATTTTATTTATTTATTTATTGAAAAAGGGTTTTACTCTGTTGCCCAGGCTGGAGTGCAGTGGCCTGATCTTAAGTAACTGTAGCTTCTGACTCCTGGGATCAAGGGAATCCCTGCCTCAGATTTCTGAATAGCTGGGACTAGAGGCATATACCAGCATGCCTTGATAATCTTATTTTTTGTAGAGATGGATCTTGCTGTGTGGCCAAGGCTAGCCTTGAACTCATGGATTCAAGGGATCCTCCCACCTTGGCCTCCCAGTGTGCTGAGATTATAGAAATAAACCACTGTACCCTGCTAAAATCTATGTACATCACATATATTGCAGATTGTATTTCAGATATTAAAGCCCTCTACCTCTTTTTGAGGTGATTAAGAGCTTAGGACACAAAACTGACTACTGTGTTTTAAGGTGATATTTTATATAATTGGTTGTTCCTCCTGCTTTGGGATTGAAAAAACAACCTGAAAATCTGAAAAGAGTAGCCTCCCTAAAGTCACTCATTTTTCTGATTTAGGTGTGTTTTATGTAGAAGTTGACAGATTCAGAGGTGGAATAGCAGAAACAGAGTAGGCAATTAGAAGAGTGACAAAATGTTTATAAAGTACAGAGGTAGAAACAGAAAAGTAAGATCAAACAAAGGCAAAAGCAAGGCCGGGCACTGTGGCTCGTGCCTGTAATCTCAGCACACTGGGAGGCCGAGACGGGTGGATCCCTTGAGGCCAGGTGTTCAAGACCAGCCTGGTCAACATGGCGAAACCCCCTCTCTACTAAAAATACAAAAGTTAGCCAGGCATGGTAGCATGCACCTGTAGTCCTGGCTACTTGGTACGCTGATATGGGAGGATCACTTGAACGCGGGAGGTGGAGGTTGCAGTGAGCCAAGATCAAGCCACTGCACTCCAGCCTCCAGGACAGAGTGAGACTCTGTCACAAAAAAAAAAGAAAAGCAAAAGCAGTTTTAAAGCCTATTAATCAGTCAAAAAATATTATCAACGTGTCCATTTTAAACATGCAAGACAGAAATAGTAAGTGAAAGAAAAGCTTTATGAAGAAACAGGTTTTGCATGAGTTGGATTCTAAATACCATATGACCAAGTTCAATAATTATTCATAATCTACTATGTGTATACATTGTGTAAAGTACTGTGAAGGAAACGGAGAGAAAATAAACGGTCTCTATCCTTAAGGTAGACTACAGTCAAGCAGCAGGGTGCTTCTACTCCTATGCCCTGACTTTCAAAGAGTGTTTCCTGAACCTCTTCAAAGATGGGAGAAGGGATGGATGTAGCTACATCCTGACTTCAGCTAATAAATTACGTTTTTGTTAGGTTAGGCTTTCATTTGAAGAGAGAGTTTATATTGGTCTAGGTCCCAGAAGAAAAGGGCAAATTCTAATTGGAATAAATCAAGACAGGCACAATAAGGTGACTATTTGCAGAGAAGTGTCAACTGACCATAAGGGATAGTGCAGCAATATGAGGAAAGTAACAATGAAGCTGTTACCACTGCTAGTCCTGGAAGAAAGGAGCTATTTGCAAACGTGTGCTTTGTGAGGAGCTGTGAACTCTGATCTGAGGAAACCACTGCTCTCTGCAAATGAGCAAACAAGGAGCTGATGGCAGGGGCTAGGACTCTGGTCCCACTCCTTGTAATCTCCATTCAGACCTCTCATTTTCCAAGTCAACCCATAACCAAACGAGCAAGGCTTTTGGGATGCAGGGCAAGGTGGAGAGGAGTGGAAAGTGTACCTGGGGATGAAATGCAAAACAGGGTTCCTTAGCTAAAAAGTCTGAAAAACTCAAGGCTAGTGAATGTATAGAGCTACATGGAATGAGGATTGTGACATGTATATTTAGTTTCTAACTGGGATCATTAGACAGCTGATAAAGAAAAACTGTATCAACTTTGCAAGTTGAAGAGCATATTATTTTTAACTTTTTACCTGAAATGAATATTTAGGTAATATTTTCTTACTTCTGGTAAAGTTTTAGAAAACGGTTCTTAACATTTAATTATAGGTAAAATACACATAATTTTAATCACCATGTAATAAAGGTTACACACATGATCAACACTAGCTGCTGTATTATTTTCCTATTACCCTTAACATTTTTTTCAGAGACACTAAAAGTGCATGAGTAATTATTGCTTACCAGACTATACAATATACATAAAATAGGTTGTAATATATGTTTAGAAATTTATCTGGATCTGCTATTTTTAAAAAAGTTTACCTTTTGGTTTGCATGTTTTGGGGTATGTGTAAATTACGGAAAATAAGGACAAAGTTGTGTTTTGCTTTTAGAGTCTCCAAATTACCTCTAAATAAACATTTGGAAGCATTTTAGCCTTTGACTGCTATGTTTTACTTGAGCTATTCAATTCATGGTTGGATTTATTTAACTATTATTGATTTAAGAAGAAATAGCCTTTTGGTAGGTATCAAATTTTGAATCAAAGACAAGAGATAAATCCAGAAGGGATTTAAGCAGCAAATGGATTCTAGAAGTGAATATTCTGAAAATCTCAAAGTGAACAAATTCTCCAGGTCAAAGGCTATTATCAAAATTATATTTTAGAACCAAAAATATAATACTAACCATTATAACAATAAAAGATGAAGATTTTTAGCAGATTAGAAATTGCAAAGAGGGGGCAAAAATTATATAATAGAATATAGGTAACGCAGGAAATCAACTATAAACCTGTTAAAATGGAATCATTCAAAATGTCAAGGGACACAAAATAATATTCAGATATTAATATTTTTATACATACAAAAACTAATTGAGAGAGAATGGGAAAAATGACTGACTAATATTAGCAACTAAAAAGATAAAATATCTATAAACACCCAGAAGCAGAAATATATTTTTCTTTATATTACACTTAAACATGACTAAAATAAGTAGAAATCCATCGTATTCCTTTAAAATATGTTAAAACTCAATCTATAAATTTAACACATTCTTTCAAAATATTAACATTTTGCAATTAGATTGGATGATTCTAAAATCTAAAACCACTAATGCTGTTTAACTTGGTAAACTTACTGTAAAGTTTATGAAAATCCTACCAAAAAAGAGCCAATAAGTTTTGAGAAGAAAAGTTGTGGGAGATTTATTCTCCCGCATATTCATACATATTATATAGGTTCTATAAGGAAAACAGTGAATAATTTATTTATGAAGAAAGAGAAGGACCAATGAAATAAATAGAACATTCAAATATTCGACATATTTATAGGCTGCAAGTGGAAAGTAATGGACTATTCAATAAAATCGAGACCAATACAAAGCTACCTAAAGAGAGAAACAAACAGTTGAACTACTGCCTTAAATGCTAGATTGTTATAATAATGGTCTCCAACTAATCCTACCTGCCAGTATCAATGCCTTTGGGTAGTTCTCTCTCACACTGACCCTAGACGTGCCATGTGATTTATTTATGCCCATGGGACATAAGCAAACAGGAGGGAAGCAGAGACTTGATCACTTAGGGATTTACTCTTAGAGTACTGCAGTCACTTTTAGAAGAATGTTGTATAGCATTATTGGTGATGAAAAAAAAAAAGCACAAAGAGAAGCCCACTCATCCTAGGTATCCTAGCTGAGCTCAGCCACCAACCAAACCAAAAGTGACCGAAGTTACATGAACACACACATGATGGATTAAGTAAAATACGGTAGGCCAAACTATAGATTTCTATAGATGATTATAAACCAGTACACTAAATATGTACGAAGCAACAAGAATATTTCTTCAAAATGTAGAATTGAAAGGAAATAAGTAAGACACAAGTGTGGTGACTCATGCCTGTAATCCTAGCACTTTGGGAAATCGAGGTGGGCAGATCACCTGAGGTCAAGTTCGAGACAAGCCTGGCCAACATGGTGAAACTCCATCTCTACTAAAAATACAAAGTAAAAAAAAAAAAACAGCTGGGCATAGTGGCATGTGCTTGTAATCCCAGCTACTCAGGAGGCTGAAGCAGGAGAATGGCTTGAACCTGGGAGGCAGAGGTTGCAGTGAGCTGAGATCGCACCACTGCACTCCAGAGGGGTGATAGGGCAAGACTCTGTCTCAAAAAAAAAAAAGGAAAAAAAAAGAAAAAAGAAAAAAGAAAAGAAGTAAGACAGTACAGAATATAGGCCATATTATTATTTATGTAAATGAAAAATGAAAGAAAAAACACACAAGCCAAAAATTGACACCCTTACACCCATTTTTATAAGACAAATACAAAGCAAAGGGTACTTTAAACATAAGAGGTGTTGACTACATGGTTTGGAGAATGAAATTAAAGTGTGGAATAGAAATAAAGACAATTGGCTGGGGGTGTTGGCTCAACCCTGTAATCCCAGTGCTCTGAGAGGCTGAGGTGGGCGGATCACCTGAGTTTGGGAGTTGGAGACCAGACTGACCAACATGGAGAAACCTGGTCTCTACTAAAAATACAAAATTAGCCAGTATGGTGGCACATTCCTGTAATCACAGCTACTCAGGAGGCTGAGTCAGGAGAATCACTTGAACCTGGGAGGTAGAGGTTGAGGTGAGCCAAGATTATGCCACTGCACTGCAGCCTGGACAAGAAGCACGAAACTCTTTTCTGAAAAGAAAAGAAAAAAGAAAGGAAGAGAGAGAAGAAAGAAAGGAAAGAAGGAAAGAAGGAAGGAAGGAAGGAAGGAGGGAGGGAGGGAGGGAGGGAAGGGAGGAAGGAAGGAAAGAAGGAGGGAAGGAGGGAGGGAGGGAAGGAAGGAAGGAAGGAAGGAAGGAAGGAAGGTTGATAAACTAATAAAAGAAGGATCTTGTACATATAAAAATTTTTGGTATTCTGTAAACTAGGGAGTCTAATGAATTAACTCAACTCTCTTTACTCTCTTCCACCCAAAATCAAAAGAGCAATTGTGTATTTTGAGGATGAGAGTAGCACTTTACAAGTGTAGAAACTGTGTAGGTGAAAGGCAGGGGACAGAAGGGAGATTTTTAAAGATATATAACTTCTGTATGCATGCTTTTCACCATGTGAATGTCTTACCCATTCAACAAATTTTGTTCTAGGGCAGAAGGATGAAGAAAAGTTATTAGATGTTATTTTCCGAAATATAATATGAATTTCCTGATTTTATATAGTACTTGTATATGTATGTATACATGCCCATAAAAATTATATACATGCAAATACATACTACACTCCACTGTTATCAATTTAAACAATGCAGTGATGTTTTAACAAGGCAGAAAATATTGGTGGTATAGAATAAAGATTTTAGAAGGAAACATATGAGTAAAATTAATAATATAATAAAGGTAGCATTTTATATCAGTAAGAAGATTTAGGCTATATGATAGAGTTGCTTGAGCTAACCACTCTATAATATAGTGTATTGAGGTAATCTAATATTAAAACACATTTATATATCATTTTTAAAATAAAATGTTATATATATAGATAAAAATTGAAGTTAAGAATAAAATCATGTGTAATATTTGAAGATTGGTGTCAGCACTATTACGATGCTATTAGAAACAAGGTTATACATAATTGAAGAAGAGGCTTTTTAAAGCAAGATAAATGTCATATAAATTAAAAGCATAAAGCTTGATAAAGGTGACTATTACAAATAAACGCATGAGAGAAAATATGATGGAAAACGTCAATATTCTGACTATAAAATGAATTATTAATAGTCAAAAGAAGAATATAACTGAAAAGAAAATGTAACAAAAAAATGACTAGCACTCATGTAGGGGAGGAATTAATGACCTATAAACATCAGAACATTCACAACCTTATAAATAATTAGTTGAATGTAAATTAAACCCCTAAAAAGATATATTTATTTTCACCAATTAATTAGCAACAATAAAGTGTATTAAGATCCAAGGCTGGTAAAGAGGTGAACAAATATAATCTCTCATATACTATTGGCAGAAAGAGTAGTTTTAAGTTTTCTGGATAATAATTTGGCATTATTTCATAAAATTTAAGTTGTGACTCTGCTTTGAAAAAGCAATAATGTCTGTCAGTATTTCCCCTTAATAAATGCTTATAAATGACCACAAAGTAGCATGCACAAGGATATTTATTGCAGCACTGGTTGCAACAAGAAAATGTAGAAATATTCACATGTAAAACAATAGAGAAATGCTTAAACTATGAACTTTCCACCAAATGAAATTCCACCCTACAGCTGTAAAAATGATAGTGTATAAGTATTGACAGACATGTCTCCAAAATTATTCATTTTTAATTGAATACATTCCAGATACAAAAATACTACATATTTTAATGCTCTTTTATGTAATTTCTCAGTAAATAATCAGAGATTACTCAACAACCTGCCCCATTCTCCTAAAGTGCTAGGAACCCTTATAAAAATAAACTTTTACTTATTACCTTATATACTTCTGTATGGGTTGGCTAGCACTTCTATGCATCAAAATATATAAAGAAAACATTCAACCCCTGAATGCACCCAATCTTGTCTGATCTTGGAAGCTAAGCAGCACCCAATCTTGTCTGATCTTGGAAGCTAAGCAGGGTCAGACCTGGTTAGTACTTGAATGGGAGAAAATATTCAGAATTCATTATTTTTTAACTAAATGAAATTGTATCAGTTAGATATCATTTTAATTTCACAAATTAGAAGAACATAGTTTTAAAGAATGCTCAATGGAATTGGCACTTTCTTCTATTCCTAATGGCAGTGTAACTTGTATGTACAAAATAATTAGTAATTAGCATGAAAGGTCTTCCACATATGTCTGCCCCTTGTGATACTGACTCACTTCCTGGTCAAGTATTCTCAGGAAATAATAATAAATATGTGTAAAGCTTTATGCACAAATACATTCTTATTATTATGTGTGGTAGGAAACATTTCAAGCAATTCAAAAGCCCAGATATAAATGAATATTTATGGAAATGACAAATGATATAGCCACTTGGTGCAATAGAATACACATATTGCGAGGATGTTTCTTAAACATTAAGACTCAATAAATTGTATAAAAAATAGCACAATAGTGTATGAATGGTATTATAAATAAAGCAAAGTCTATGCATGGACCAAAGAGATACATGCTCAGAGGTTAACTGTGGTTATGGAAAACTGCATTAAAATTGTTTTGTTATGTTTTACAGTCGACCTTTGAACAACGTAGGGGATAGTGGCACTGATGCCATGCATGGTCAAAAACCTGCTCATAACTTTTCGTTCCCCAAAAATGTAATTACTAATAGTCTACTGTTGATCTGAAGCCTTATTAATATAAACATTCAGGTAACATATATTTTGTATGTTACATAAATTATATACTTTATTCTTACAATAAAGTAAGCTAGAGGAAAAAAAATGTTATTTAGAAAATCATAAAGAAGAGAAAATAAATTTACAGTATTGTACTATATTTTTCATTGCCGTAAGTTTGCATCATCTGTTTACAACATGAATAGTCAGTCCAAAATGGCAGGCAACCACAGCTATAGACCTGAATCTACAGTACATATGAAGCAAATGAACTTTTTCTTTTTGTCATGATTTTATTCTGATCCTTGGGAGCACTTCGACATCACTTAGTGGTACTTTGTATGTGACTCATAGTGTTATTCAAAGTTTATGGCATTGCATGGAACATGGAAAAAAATACTTGAGCGCCGTGAGTGAGTGATCATTGTTTACTGTGATATGAAATTTACTGGAGAAGATGAAATGCTCACGTGAAGTGGAGAAGACTGCATTTTAAGAGGATACTCGCAACGCTTAAGCTCACTGCAAGAGCAGTAGGAGGTGGCTGTTAATTAGCACAGTATGTACTACAGTTAATTTTATACAGTCGTTATTTAATATTGAATCTTGGTTTGTTTACATTTCTCTGGATTGTGAATGGCAAGTGATTCTGTGCATAAGTCTGGATAAATTTTAACTTATTATAGTAGATTTGTGTATATTTAATAACAGTAAATAATAAAATAGACTAGTATCTAAATATGTGCTTCATAATATACGTAACTTTTATTTCATTTCTTCTTACTTGGTTGGTCTGAGAATTTTTTTCAAATTGTCCAAATCTCCAAAACAAATTTCAATATATTTATTGAAAGAACATCAATGTATAAGTGAACCAATGTTCAAACTTATATTATTCAAGGGTCAACTGCATTTTAACTTGTCTGGTTTATGTTTGCAGTCTTTGCTCAGTGGACATAAATTACTTTTGTACTAACAAAAAATATATACATAGATACATAATTAGATGAGTAGATAAAAATATATATGAGCTCTAGATAAAATTTCAGATAGTTCTCATAATGGCTTATCATTTTAAACCTGAATGAACATGCATTTCTAAGAATCCACATATATATACAGACAGTACTTGATGCTTTGGTAAAAAGATTTATCCATATAAAGATTCATCTTTAAGGAACTATAGGTTCAAGACATACGTGGTGAATCATTTACAAAATTCCAGGATATGTTTAGATATAAAACTTAATAGAAAAATTTATAACTAAAAACATTCCTTAGAGTATAATTGAATCAATGAGGAGAATAATAAAACTATAAGTAAATAGTATAAGAAAAGGCATAGTAACTAAATATTAGATAGAGAAACAATGACAGCATTATAATCTATTATATAATATCAGCAAATAATTTTTGTAGCACAATAACACTAAAAGTTTTCCAGGATAAAATGCGTTCAGATATTATTTTAGTAAATAGAAGTGTACATGAGGAAACAATTCTATAGTAAAATTGGAATAAATTATTTCTCTTCTTAAGACATCATTCTATTGTTAATCAGAGATAATTTTTTATAGTTCCCTAAACTATTCTCTCCTTGAAAATCTATTTTGAATTTCAACCCAGCATTAACTAATTATTTTTCACAACTTCTGTACTCAAAAAGATACCTTTGATAATTGTCTTGACTCTCATTTTCAACAATATTTGATTATTTCCATTTTTAATTTTATCATGTGCAATTTAGTAACAACTTTAGAATTTAACATTGAATTTGGTTTTGCTACAATTTTCTGAAAAGGTATAGTTATTTTAGAGATTGAACTAAGCACACAAAATGCAGAGGTGAGGACAAACAAGACTGAAGTTGTTGAATATTATAACTACTTCATCCATTCTACTTGAAAACTTAATCTTTTAGTATCTTTTCTCTGACGACTACTTTTTTAATTGACACAGTGATGTTATGGAGAAACATGTTGAGAACTTTTATGAGGAAGAAAGTAGAAGCAGAAAGCCAAAGTATGTTGATAATACTTACATTGTATGTCTGCCTCAATACTGTCATTGCATTGGTTTAGTTTTTGTTTGTATAATGGTGATTATGCTAAATTCGAGAATATTCAGAGAATAAATTAGTTTTAAGAATCTCAGTGTTTTAAATCATAAAATTTCTACAAATGGAAAAGTATATATATATATTTTTTATAATACCAAACTGAAAATTGGTTGCAATTCACTTAGATGGAAATTATATTGCTGTTACATGTTTAAAATATGTAATTAATACTAATTATCACTTAATAATGACAGATATCTCTTATTTTGTTAATTGATTTTAAATTTCTTATAATTATTAGATTTGATCTTTTCATTTATCCAAAGGATTTGTAAAGTGCTTTTCATATCTCTATATGACCATCAGTCAATTAAGTGTAGATGAAAGGCACAAAGGAATGCTTACTAGAAGGATCTAGCTGCAGGGTTCTAGCTAACACTTTTGATGGAAGCCTGGCGGAAAAGAAAATGAAACACAAGCACACACACTTCAGAAAATACATCACATGTAACAAAAAGCCATCATTTAAAAAATTATGTGCGAAACATATTTTTAGAATTAATTAAAATAAAATGAATGTTAATTATCACTAAAAATCTGAAATATTTGTAATGTAAATTATTAATCACTTTGGATTAATTCTTCCCTTGAAGGTCTACGCAGCTGAACTCTTCTGTATAATACTCAAAATATTAGGAGCTCAGCAATGCATTTTTGAAAAAATGCCACATCTTGTTTTCTTTTCAGAATATATTTATAGCATCTACAGATTATGTAATTTCTTTTTATTTGAGTGATGAGATTTAGTAAGGTTTTTTACTGTAAGGAAATTACTCAGATTCTCTTTGCTTATATCTCAATCTAGTGTTTCTCCTTGTGTTGACTATACATACACTATACAATCCCCGTGCAATATTAGGTTGTTGGATTGGGTCTGATCTGCTATCACTTTTACAGCAGTTGCACTATCTTTTATAGAGCTTTGAAAATGTAGATTCAAATCCCACTTAGGCCATCTAACATGCAATCATAGGCAAGTGATTTAGCTCTTCTTTGAACCCAATTTGTTTTTCTGAAAGGATCAAAATGGTAATTAGTACTTCCCAGAACTATTAATAATAATTAACAACAGTCAAAATATTGACTCAAAGCTTTAAACACTTAAATACCGTAAAAATCACCACCATTTTTCTTAATTCTTCCTAGAGGATTTCCTGATTTACAAACTTCTTAGGCGCTAGAATTTTCAGCCTTCACAAGACTTAACGCAGATTTTTTTTTTTAATGAAAAACAAGAGAAACTTTTAAAAAATTAAAAAGTCTGAAAAGGCTTTTAAAAATTTAAAGAACTACTGATTAATCCAGTAGATATGATCTACTTTATCACCATGGAAATGTATCCAATGTAGGCTAGTTTTCTGCATTTCCTTCCTATAGTGTTCACCAGAAATTTTTCTGCTTTTATTCTATTGTTAATCTATGTTTGAAAATAGAATTTATTCCACCTTTTGTTCTCTTATAAGAAAAATAACACAGGATTTATAATAGGAAATTGCACAAATGTCTTCATCAGCAAGAGGGATATGTATAACCTATATTGGCACCATAGCATTTTTCAATGGTCTAGTTATTGGAAAAATCATATGCCAAGAATATGATTAAAGCCAATGACATCACTATTCATTCTATTTTAAATTAAAAAATATATGAATTTCACTAAATGCCATCAGCAAAAACAGTTTGGAAGTGAATTCCAAAGATCTGTACCTGCACACAAATGGAATAAAGACTGCCAGAGTCAACTTTGGAGCCTGGGAAAATCGTCAAAGATTTACAGCAACAAAGCCTATATGAGTCAAGAAAAAGGCTTATTAAGCACATTAAGTGAACTCTGTGGCATTTCAACTTAACCTAGCCTTGCCTTATCCCTCTTCCTAAGTGGTAGCAGTCTTGAAAATAGAAGCCCACATTCCCAGTGTGGTTACCTGATTGCAGAGTTAGCAGAGTAGAACTTGTTGCCAAGTGACTGTGTTTGTGCATTTTTACTAGTCTTAAAGTTCCCTGAAGTACTAATGCAAGGTGATTGCCTTTGTTTTGCTCACCAAAATAAAACTCTCTTAATGAGGAGAAAGAGCTAAGCAGAGGGTGTTAGTGAAAAATATCAAGAGGCAAATGAAAAAGCTATTGAAGCCTTGGTCAATTGATTACAATTGGGCCAATCAGTAGACATATTGGAAGCCTTGACAGAAAATTCTCAAGAGAGGATTATTTTGAGAAATGAAAACTTTGGAAATTCTTAATGTATAGTTCAGATCCCAGATAAATAAGGCAGGACACATGTTCAATGAGACCTAGAACATCCTAAGCTTTTAGCTACCAATATCCTGTAGGCTCATGTAAATAGGAAGTAAAGGCTAAGGAAGAGTTTTAAGTTTACCACTAACAGTGGAAAGAGTGCCTCAACATAGGGCCAATCCTGTGTTGGCCAGCAGATGAGATAATTTTTTTGTTTTATTTATGTATGTATGTATTTATTTTTTGGCATTCAGGAATTTAGAAAATCTTTGTTAAACTTTGTTAAACCACAAGCTGGCCAAAAGCTAAAGTAACTAAAATTTAAGTGACAGTATACACAATAAATAACATATTTACAAAAGTTTTTGAGATAAGTGACTTAAACCCCAAACAACAATGATAATCCACAGAAAATAACAATAAACTTTAAGGAGGGAAAAATATTTCTAGTGTTTCTACATTACAGATTAAATATGTTGAGTTTGAAACAAAATGTTGTACAATATAAAAAGAAATAAGAAATTATGGACCACATCCAGGAAAAAAAATGGAAATGAACATAAACTTTCTGAGGAAGAACAAACTTTGGAATAACTCTACAAAAACTTTAACTCGGTCAATTAAAACTTTGCTCATAGCTGGGTGTAGTGGCTCACTACATTACAGCTGTAATCCCAGCATTTTGGGAGGCCAAGGTGGGTAGATCATCTGAGTTCAGGAGCTGCAGGCCAACCTGACCAACATGGTGAAACCTCGTCTTTGCTAAAAATACAAAAAAATTAGCAAGGCATTGTGGCATGCACCTGTATTCCCAACTACTTAAGTGGCTGAGGCAAAAGAATTGCTTGAACTCAGGAGGTGGAAGTTGCAGTGAGCTGAGGTTGCACCACTGCACTCTGACCTGGACAACAAGAGTGAAACTTTGTCTCAAAAACAAAACAAAACCAACCAAAGACAACAAAAAAAATGTGCTCATAGAGTTAAAAGAAGGCATGTATCAAAGAACAAACTAAAGGAAACTAGGAGAATGATATATAAACAAGTAAAAATTAACAAAGAATTATACATATAAAAATGAGTAAACGAAAAATTCTGGAGCTGAAAATTACAATAACTTCAATGAAATATTTACTGGAAGGTTTCAGAAGCAGATATGAGTACACAGAAGAAAGAATCAGCAAATTTGCAGAGGTAAATGAAATTACTCTGAAGACTAGGAAGAAGAAAAATAAATGGAGCCTAAAAGACCTATGAGACACTGACAAGCATATGAAAATACCAGTTATGTTGTTTTCCAAAAAGAGAGAAGAGATCATGGAAAGTGTACTTGAAGAAATAATGCCCAACACTCCCCAAATTTAATAAAGTACATGAATCTATATGTCAAAGAACTACAAGCATTTGAAGAAGAAGAAATGCAAAGAGATCCACATAACATTTTGTACCCAAATTGTTAAAGACAAAGAGAGAATCACCAAAGCACCATAAAAGAAGTGACTCATCATGAACAAAAGATCCTAAATAAGATTAACAACATATTTATCATCAGAAGCCATGAAGTCCAGAAAACAATGGGATGCTAGTTTCAAAGGGCTGAAAGAAAAGATCTGCCAACCAAGAATTCTGTATCTCACAAAACCATCCATCAAAAATTGAGGTGAATTCAAGACATTCTTAGATTTTTAAAAATTGAGAGAATTCACATTACTAGACTTATCACATAAGAAATTCTTAAAACTGTCCCACAGGCTCAGGTGAAAAGACACTAGATAGAATTTGGACAAAATCCTATAAAACAGAAACTCCCAAATTTATATAATTCATGTAAAGCAATATGAATATATAAAGACACATGTAAATGTAATTACATGGGTAAAAAAAGACAGGAAATGTCATTGTGTTTTAGTTTTATTTCATTTGCCTTGAAGTATTTTCAAACTTCCTTCTGATTTGTTATTTGCCTCACTTTTTGCTTAGTGTGTATTAATTTCTACGTATTTTTGAATTTTCCAGCTTTCCTTCTGTTAGTGATTTCTATTTTTATTCCATTGTTTATGAAGAAGATACTTTGTGTAATGCAATTTTTTAAAATTTATCAAGACTTGCTATATGGTTTAATAAGTGGTCTATCCTGGAGAATCTTCTATATTTTCTTGAGAAAAATGTATAAGTTCTCCTTTGGAGGTATTAAGTTCTCCTTTGGAGGTAATGCAGGCTCTCCTTTGGAAGTAATCAAGCCAAAATGCTGTTTGAGAGATGAAATTTTTCAAATATGTCTGTAAGTTCTGATTAGATTATAGTGTCATTTAAGTTTCATTTTTCTTTATTAAAAATCAGTCTGGTTTTTTTATCTAATATCGAAAAAAATAGTATTGAAGTCTCTATTCCTGTTGAACTGTCTATTTCACTTTTCAATGCTGTCAATATTTGCTTCACATATTTTAGGACTCTTTAACAGTTTTGACTTAAAATCTATTTTGTCTGGTATCAGCATAACCATACCATCTTTTTTTGTGGTTACTATTTGCATGGAATATCTTTTTCCATCTTTTCCTGTTCAACCTATTTGTGTTTTTAAATCTAATGTCAGTCTATTATACATAGAATAGAGTGGTTAGTGTATTTAATTTTAATCAATTTTGTTCATATCTACCTTTCTTAAGGTTCCAGAATAAGTACATATCTGCCTATTATAGTGTTCAATTGACTTATATTTAATGTTTTTCATATGTCTAATGTCATATTTTTCCTCCTTTCTCCTCCAGTACTGTCTTTTTTTGTAGTAAATTCCTGGAATTGGGGCAAGAGGAATGGGAAGTAATTGGTAACCTGATATAGGTTCTCCTTTAGAGGTAATCAAAACATTTAGAAACTAGAGAGAGATGATGGCTGCCTAATACTGTCAATGTATTATTGTCATGAATTGTATACTTAAAAATTTTTGATTTTGTAATTTACGCTTAGCAGCAATGCTCTCTAGAATCCTTTTGAAGAAGGTGATCACATGATGGTCTAGCAGGTAGATTATTTTATTTCGCAAGATGGCCAAGTAGATGCAGCCAGGAAGTGCTGCTCTCACAGAAAAAAGAGATTTCAACTACACCAACATAATTTGAACAGATCTTTAGAGAGAGAACACCAAATGAGGATGGGGAAGAGATGCAGTCACCAGTCCTGAAGAGGGAGGTAGCTGGAAACCTAGCATGAGAGACCTCAACAATATGGCTAGTTCCCCTCTCCAACCAGTGATTTGCAAAGGGATGAGTGAAGGAAATGAAGAACCACCTACCTGCACTGTGGATCTCTGGATTCCTAGCTGCTGGGACTCCACACCTCCACAGAGGTATAAACTGGCAAGGGCATCTCCCTGGAGATTAGATGAGGAGACAGAGTTGTCTCCTTTAGAGTTGTCAGCTCTAGCAGAGCCTGATCATAAGTGGCCACCTGCCAGGGCTAACCATCTATCTCTGAGAGGCTCTGGCCTCAGCTAATCTCTATGGAGAAAGCAAAGAAAGTAGGACCTGCTTCCCCGTGGGACTGGGACACATCTATCCAACAGGCACACCTACCTTCCATCCCTCCCTGGGTCCTGGTTGCTTCAGGAGCATGTACATGGTTCAGCCTCCATTGCCCAGCCTGAGTGCTTTGCTCCGCCTGAATGTGTTCCAACAGCATGGGAACCCTTCATATTTCACATCACACAAAGAACCCAGTCTTAAGCAACCAGAGGAGATAACCATGAGGAGGTCCTAGTACACCAGAGCTATGGGCTGTACCTAAGAAGGGCCTAGCTGACATTTGAATGAAAGAAAAGGACTCACTCTCAGAAAACTGAGAGAACTGAGCTACACAGGTTTGTGGGCTGGTGTGGAACCTGTCACTCCATTCACAGGGTTGTTTTGTAACTGTGGCATTGGAGGTAGCTTTCCCAAGGCCCATGAACAGACATGGTCTCAGAGGATCACCTCTCTTCTCCTCACACCACAGAACACAACTTCAAATGTGGAGACATACAAAGTGTAAGGGTTATTGCTGAGTTTAGAATGAGGAAACTGAGACCAGCATAAGAAAATTAAATGCCAATTTATTTAACTCCCGGGTGAGGTTCCATGGTCCCGGGGAAAGGGGCCAGGGAAGTCTCGCTTGACTCTTCTGGGTGTGGGGTTTTATAGGGAGTGAAGGCGTTTTGATTGGTTGTGGGGAAACCGGACATGGTTGGGACAAGCTGCTATTGGTAGGTAGGTGGGATTTCGGTGAGCAGACCGCCCAGGGGAAGTGGGACCTGGACGGAGCAAAATGCTATTGAGCGGGTTTTGGCGGGGCTTCTTTTAAACTTTGGCAGCGTTTTCCAACTGCAGGTTAGGTGCTGGGTGCAGGGCTTGATGTCGGGCACGGAGTGGTGATGTAGTTTTTAGGTACGGAGAGGGATGGGTGTGTCCCAGCTCCCCGGGAGGCAACTGGCCTTACATAAAGGAACCATGTGACTGAGTAAGAACCTATCTACTGCCCATTGCTCTCGATCAGCACTTATTGGATCACAGCCTAAATTTCAACACCAAAAATCCCTTTACTAATTCTCTCTCCTTCAAAACCAAGAGCAAGAATTCTACCATCAATGAAGACTCTGTACAGTGCTTTAGTCCTCTAAAAACATCCAGAAATCAAGTCAAAAGATGACACTCAATTTATACCATAATTAAAGAAATACCAGCTCTCTCAAATGAGAAAATATCAGCACAAGAATACTGGCAATTCAGAGCCAAAGTATCCCCATATCTCCAAATGAGTCCACAAGCACACCAGAAATAATTCTTAACTATTCTGAATTGTCTAAAATGACATATATGGAATTCAGTAGCTGGATGGCAGGAAAACTCATTGAAATCAAAGAGAAAGTTAAAACTCAGTCCAAGGAAGCCAATCAATACAGTAAAATAATTCAAGAGCTAAAAGACAAAATTCTCATTGTAAGAAGTATCAAAACTGAGCTTTTTGGGCTAAGAAATTCACTACAAGAATTGCATAATGCAATCGGAAGTATTAGCAGCAGAAGTTGAGGAAAGAATCTTAGAGCTTAAAGACTAGTTTGTCAAATCAACTTAGTCAGACAAAATTAAAGTTAAAAGAATTAATAAAGTTGAACAAACCTCTGAGAAACATGGGACTTTGTGAAGAGACCATTTCCATGTCTCTTATATGTCATATCCATGACACATCAGCATTCTTAAGAGAGTAGGAGAAAATAAACAACTTATATTTGAGGATATAGTTCATGAAAATTCCCCTAATCTCACTAGAGAGGTCAACCTGCAAATCTAAAGAATACAGAGAATCCCAACCAGATACTACACAAGATGACTATTTCCAAGGCACATAGCCATGAGATTCACCAAGGCCAATGCAAAATAAAAAAACCTTAAAAGTTGCTAGAGAGAAAGGTCAGGAGACCTATGTAGAGAACCCTATCAGGCTAGCAGCAGACCATTCAGCAGAATCCTTATAAGCTAGAAGAGACCGGGGGCCTATTTACAGTGTTCTCAAAGAAAATAAATTTCATTCAAGAATTTCATATCTTACCAAACTAAGCTTCTTAAATGAGGGAGAAATAAAACATTTCCCTGACAGCAAATGCTGAGGGAATATGTTTTAACTAGACCAGGCTTATAAGAAGTCCTCAGGAGAGTGCTAAACATGGATTGAGAAGAACAAACCTGCTACCACAAAAGCAAACTTCAACACATAGCCCACAGGACTATTAAGCAGCTACACAATCACATCTATATTTTAAATAACAGACAGCTAACAACACCATGACAGGATCAAAATCGCATATCAACTTTAACCTTGAATATTAACTCCCCACTTAAAAGACAGAGTGTAGCAGGTTGCATAAAAAGACAAGATCTAACCATCTGCTCTCTTCAAGAGACCCATTTCACATCTAATGATACCCACAGGCTCAAAGTAAAAGCGTGGAGTAAGATCTACCATGCAAACAGAAAACAAACAAACAAAGCCAGAGTTGCTATTCTTACATCTGATAAAACAGACTTTAAACCAATAAAATTAAGAAAAATAATTAAGGACATTGCATAATAATAAAAACCATCAGGAAGCCATAACTATCCAAAAAAATATATGCACCAACATTGGGACGCCCAGGTTTATACAATAAGTTATTCTTTGCCTATGAAAAAAATTAGTGAATCACATGATAATAGTGGGAGACTTGAACACCCCACTCAGCATTAGATAGATCACCAAGGCAAAAAACTAACAAACGCTGTACTTAACCTTGACACTTGACCAAGTAGACCTAGGAGACATATACAAAACACTCCACCCAACCATCATAGGCTATACATTTTTTTCTCATCTGTGCATGGAACGAAATCTAAGATCAACAAAATGCTCAGTTATAAAGCAAGCTTCCACAAATTCAAAACAATGGAAATTGTAGCAAGCACACTCTTGGACCAATATGAAATAAAAATAGAAATTAATACTAAGAAGATCTCCCAGAACTACATAAAAACATAGAAATTAAACAAGCTTATGGCTTTAAAGTATCTTCATTAAGAAGTTAGAAAGCTCTGAAATTAACAATATAATTATAATTATATGCACTTAAAGGAATGATGAGAAAAAGAAAAAAGTCAACCACCCCAAGCTAGCAGAAGAAAAGAAATAACTAAAATTAAAGAATAACTTAATGAAATTGAAATACAAAAATTCATATGAAAGATGAATGAACCCAATGGTTGGTTGTTCAAAAAAATAATTAAGACTGATAGACTTTTATCTAGATTAACAAAGAAATAAAGAGAAGATCCTAACAAGCAAAATCAGAAATGACAAAGATGATATTGCAACTGATCCCACAGAAATATAAAAGATCCTCAGAGGCTACTATGAACAACTCTATGCACAGAAAATCTAGAAGAAATAAATTCCCAGAATTAGACAATCTCCCAAGATTGAATCAGGAAGAGATTGAAATCCTGAATAGATCAATATGAACTTCTCAAATTAAATCAGTAGAAAATAATCTGCCAACCAAAAAAAAAAAAAAAAAAAAGGCCCCTCACCAGACAGATTCACAGCGAAATTCTACCAGACATACAAAAAACAACTGATGCCATACCACTCCTGTTAAAACTTTTTCAAATAATTGAGAATGAGGGATTCCTTTCTAACTTATTCTATGAATCAGCCTGACACCAAAATCTGGCAGAGACAAAACAAATAATTAAAACTTAAGACCAATATCCCTCATGAACATAGATGCAAAAGTCCTCAACAAAATAATGGTAACTAAAATCCAGTAGCACATTAAAAAGTTAATACACTATGATCAAGTAGGCTTTATTCCTGGCATGCAAGACTAATTCAACATATGCAAATAAATAAGTGATATATCACATAAACAGAATCAAAAACAGAAACCATATGGTTAACTCAATAGATGCAGAAGAAGCTTTCAATAAGATCCAACATCCCTGCATGACTAAAAAACCTCAACAGACTAGGCATCAAAGAACATACCTAGAAATAATAAAGAGCCATTTATGACAAAGCCACAGCCAACATCATACTGAATGGGCAAAAGCTCAAACCATCCCTTTTGAGAACTGGAACAAGACAGGAATGCCCACTCTCACCACTCCCATTTAACATAGCACTAGAAGTCCTAGCTAGAACAATCAATCAAGAGAAAGAAAAGAAAGGAATAAAGGGCATCCAAATAGGAAAGGAATTCAAACTATCTCTCTTCACTGATAATGTGATTCTACACATAGAAAATTATAACATCTCTGCTAAAAGGTAGAATTGATAAACAATTTAGTAAGGTTTCGGGATAAAAAATCAATGTACAAAAATCAGTGGCATTTCCATAAACTAACAACATCCAGGCTGAGAGTGAAATCAAGAGCACAGTTCCACATACAATAGCCAAAAAGAAAATAAAATATAGGTATACAGCTAAACAAGGTGAAAGACCTCTACAAAGAGAACTAGAAACACTGTGGAAAGAAATCAGAGATGGCACAAATAAATGGAAACACATTACACGCTCATGGGTGGGAAGAATCAATGTCATAAGAATGGCCATACTACCCAAAGCAATTTACAAATGCAATGCCATTCCAATTGAACTACCAATATCAGACTTCACAGAATTAGAAATAAACTAAAATTCATGCGGAACCAAAAAGCCCAAATAGCCAAAGCAATCCTAAGCAAAAGAACAAGCTTGGAGGCATCACACTACCTGACTTAACACTATATGGTAAAACCACAGTAACCAAAATAGTTTGGTACCATCATTAAAACAGACACATAGATCAATGGAAAAGAACAGAAAACTCAGAAACAAACCCACACTCCTACAATCATCTGATCTTCAACAAGGCGAAGAAAGCAAAAAAGCAATGTGGAAAGGACTGCCTATTCAATATACAGTGCTGGGATAACTGACTAGCCAAATGCGGAATATTGAAACTGGATCTCTAACTTTTACCATATACAAAAATTAATTCAAAATAGATCAAAGATTTAAATGTAAGTTCTCAAATTATATAAATCCTGGAAGACAATCTAGGAAATACTCTTCTCAGCACTGGTCTTGGCAAAGAATTTTTGGCTAAGTCCCCAAAAGCAATTGCAATAAAACAAAAACAAACAAATGGGACCCTTTTTAAACTAAACAGCTTCTGCACAGCAAAATAAACTATCAATAGAATGAATAGACAACCTACAGAATAGGAGAAGATCTTTTCAACCTATGCATCTGACAAAGGCCTAATATTCAGAATCTATACAGAACTTAAATTGACAGGTAAAAAAAAATAAAAAATTAAAAAATGGGCAAAGGACATCATAAATAGACACTTCTCAAAAAAAAAAGCCATAAGAAGCATATGAAAAAAATATTCAGCATCATTAATCATCACAGGAATGCATATCAATACCACAATGAGATACCATCTAACATCAGTCAGAGCGGCTATTACTAAAAAGCCAAGATTGTGGAGAAAAAGACAAGCTTATACAATTATTATGGGGATGTAAATTAGTCCAGTCACTGTAGAAAGCAGTATGGCAATTTCTCAAAAGACTTAAAAGAGAACTACCATTTAATCTAGCAATCCCATTACTAGGCATATACTCAAAAGAAAATCAATCAAAAAACCAACTCCTGGATTCATTTTTTGAAGGGTTTTTTGTGTTTCTACATCCTTCAGTTCTGCTCTGATCTTAGTTATTTCTTGTCTTCTGCTAGCCTTTAAATTTGTTTGATCTATCTCCTCTAGTTATTTTAATTGTGACTTTAGGGGGTCAATTTTAGATCTTTCCTCACTCTCACGTGGGCATTTAGTGTTGTAAATTTCCCTCTAGACACTGCTTTAAATGTGTCCCAGAGATTCTGGTACATTGTGTCTTCATTCTCATTGGTTTTGAAGAACATCTTCATTTCTGCCTTCATTTCATTATTTATCCAGTAGTCATTCAGGAGAAGGTTGTTCAGTTTCCATGTAGTTGTGTGGTTTTGAGTGTTTCTTAATTCTGAGTTCTAATTTGGTTACACTGTGGTCTGAGAGACTGTTTTCTAGCCAGACTAATAAAAGAAAAGAGAAGAATCAAATAGATGCGGTGAAAAATGATAAAGGGGATATCACCACCAATTCCAGAGAAATACAAACTCCCATCAGAAGTTACTACAAACACCTCTATGCAGTTAAATCAGTAAATCTAGAAGAAATGGATATATTTCTGGACACTTACACCCTCCCAAGACTAAGGAAGAAATTGAATCCCTGAATAGAACAATAATGAAGTCTTACGTTGAGGCAGAAATTAATAATCTATCAACCAAAAAAAGTCCAGGATCAGATGGGTTCATAGCTGAATTCTACCACAGGTACAAAGAGGAGCTTCTACCATTCCTTCTGAAACTATTCCAAACAGTACAAAAAGAGGGAATCCTCCCTAACTTATTTTATGAGACCAACATCATCCTAAAACCAAAACCTGCCAGAGACACAACTAAAAAAGAAAATTTCAAGTCAATATCCACAATGAACACTGATATGAAAATCTTCAATAAAATACTGGCAAAAGGAATTCAACAGCACATGAAAAAGCTTATCCATCACGATCAAGTTGGCTTCATCCCAAGGATGCAAGGCTATTTCAACATAGAGCTAGTGCTCGACTTAACGACTATGGTCAGGACCGCGGAACGGTCGAACACGATTTGGTCGTAAGTTGAGTAGGCTATATGTACAGTTGAAATGGTGCACGCGGAGATGGTAGTGCTGCCAGAAGATGGTCCGCACTGTCGTACACCCAGCTGGGCAACGTTTGTGCTGCCAGATGCGGAGCAGTCATGCTAGCGATTGTGGTCATAAAGTTGAATGGTCGTAAGTTGCATAGGTGGTAAGTCGATCAATACCTGTACAAATCTATAAATGTAGTCCATCACATGAATAGAACCAAAGACAAAAACCACATGATTATCTCAATAGATGCAGAAAAGTCCTTCAACAAAATTTAACAGCGCTTTATGCAAAAACTCTCAAAAAACTAGGTATTGATGGAGCATATATCAAAATAATAAAAGGTATTTATGACAAATCCACAGCCAATATCATACTGAATGGGGAAAAATTGGAAGCATTCCCTTGGAAAACTGGCACAAGACAAGGGTGCCCTCTCTCGCCACTCCTGTTCAACATAGGATTAGAAGTTCTGGCCAGAGCAATCAGGCAAGAAAAAGAAATAAAGGCTATTCAATTAGGAAAAGAGGAAGCCAACTTGTCCCTGTTTGCAGATGACACGATTGTATATTTACAAGACAAGGATGCCCTCTCTCACCACTCCTATTCAACATAGGATTAGAAGTTCTGACCAGAGCAATCAGTCAAGAAAAAGAAATAAAGGATATTCAACTAGGAAAAGATGAAGCCAAATTGTCCCTGTTTGCAGATGACATGATTGTATATTTACAAGACCCCATCACCTCAGCTCAAAATCTCCTTCAGCTGATAAGCAACTTCAGCAAAGTCTCAGGATACAAAATAAATGTGAAAAATTCACAAGCATACCTAAACACCAATAACAGACAAACAGAAAGTGAAATCATGAGCGAACTCCCATTCACAATTGCTAAAAAAAGAATAAAATATCTAGGAATACAACTAACAGAGGATGTGAAGGACCTCTTCAAGGAGTACTATGAACCACTGCTCAATTAAATAAGAGAGGACACAAATGGATGGAAAAACATTCCAAGATCATGGTTAGGAAGAAGCAATATCATGAAAATGGTCATACTGCCCAAAGTAATTTATAGATTCAATCCTATCCTATATATATATACATACATATATATAGCATTTCATATATATATATATATATATATATATATGGCATTTCAAATCACAAGAGCTGCTATCTGACACTGTTCTTTAATTTCTGTCTACAGTGGGTATGTGCATGGTGACAGCTTGTGCAGATCACTTCTTTATTCACAACACTCAGATTTGTTTTTAAATGTCATATGGAGAAATATTTCTGCTTAGCACAGTCAATATATAAGACAATGTTTACTTTAAGTCTAATTCCACATCTTTATTTGTTGATGAGTTTTTGAGGCCAATTCATCAACCTATATAGATGGAATGGCAAATGTTTTTCCTAAAGCACAATGATCTAGTGCAACACATAATTTTATCATTATTATCTCAAGAGAAAAATTTTTTAAAACTCCATGTGATAGGTCACTAAATGCTTTTCTTTTCCTATGATATGTATGAAAGATTAAAAGTATTATCAGATTGCCGTGGCTTATTGGAATAATCAATTTTGTTTAGAAAATTGACAGAGCCACTGACCTTTCATTTAAATTTTTAAATTTCTTTGTGCCATTAATAACTTTAAAATTGTCATTATATATCTTTCACAAGCTTTTTCTGTTTGTTGTTTTTATTTACATGCAAGATTTTCTTTCCCTACTATTTGGCTACTTTATGAATGAAATCATTACTTGCTCTGTCATCACAATAGCTTCAGTTACATACAATGTGTTAATCCACCAGCACATTTTTCTGAATTAATTTCTGTAAGCTTTAAAAATATTCTGCATGAAACCATTACCCATTATTGGTGCTTTTTCTTCTCTGTGTAGATAAATTGACCATATTCTAAAAGAGCCTCATCTCTACCTTTAATATTCAGTATACTAAATTCTCTGCATTCAAGGGCCTCTTTTTATGTTGTTTATTTAACAAGCATAAATAATACTATTTTATATTTCAACAGTAGCCTAATTCTGATGTAGCATGAGATAGATATTTAACTGTTTTTGTTTGTTTGCTTTAACTCTAGCTAATTTTGCACAACCAATAATTCTTCATGCTAATGCACCCTGACTGTGCTCCTCCCTCCTGTAATCATGCCATCCATAAAATAATTTCTGTGTGTTATTTCATACTAATTTGCAGTAATGTCACCTTACACTTCAGCTAAGTTTATAAAGTTACTATTTTATTTAATAAGTTTTATCCTTTCCGGACATTTAAAATATCCTATTTTCATAGTGTACTATTTAAAAACTAGCCTAGATACTAGAAATACATCATTGTATGTGCAATGTCATTATGCTTGAAGAATTTACAATTGATTGAGAATTAAGAATTGGGCCCAGGGGTCAGGTTACCTGCCTTCAAATCCTACCAAATACTAACTATGTATCCCTTAGAGATCTGGTTTCCTCATCCGTAAGATGACAATAATAATAACACTCACTCACAGGGGTCTTGTAAAGATAAAATTGGTTACATCACATAACACAAATAAAACAACATCTTGCACATATGTCCACATTTGTTTGTTAAATACTTAAAAGGGATGCTAATGGATGCA
The DNA here is from genome assembly GCF_009761245.1 of Sapajus apella. Classification (NCBI taxonomy): domain Eukaryota; kingdom Metazoa; phylum Chordata; class Mammalia; order Primates; family Cebidae; genus Sapajus; species Sapajus apella. The sequence continues at coordinate 3,603,782 of NW_022437007.1, read as the reverse complement.
TAAATTACTGTAGTACCATGTACTTAGTGTTATGATTAGTCATGAAGTTCCATTGGAAAATGAAAAATTTACACAAACTGATGGAGATTATGAAAGTCTTTCTGGAGGATACGAAGTACAGCAGGTTCTTGAATAATGTTGTTTAGTTCAATATTATTTCATTGTGACATTGATGAGAAAAAACAAATTAATTCCCAGCTAGGACCACTGACTATGTGAAGCTTCCAAGGGCTCCCAATGTCTGGGTGACTTTAAAACTCAAGTCCTACAACCCAGTCATGCATACATTACATTCACTGGTGTGTTTATATGCCACCAGTGTAAGTGTGAGTGTGGGCGCATGTGTGTGAGTGTACCCTGCCATGGGATGACATCCTGTCCATGGCTGGGTCTTCCACTGCACTCCAAGCTGCCAGGATAAGCTCTGTCCACCATGACCCTCAGCTTGAATAAGTGGGTTAGAAAATAAATAAATGAATGAATGTAAACTACTGATGAATAACAATTTGTAAAGTAGATGATAATCATACCAATGCATGACAACAAATGATACAGCACAAAAGCACTCAGCAAACCCACCATATTTGTTACTGCTTGTTTTTGACTGCAAGGTGAGAAATGGTGCTCCTTATAATTTTTGCTCTGCAAATACTTATTTTTTTATTTAACCCACCACCATTATGACAGTGATCACTCACTCATTCACCAAAAGTTGGATAAATAAAATAATTATATTGCTCTTTTCTATTAATCTTTATGTATAGCTCACATTTAATTCAATGTTTATTATTGAAAGTGTCTTGGGTTTTTATTTAGAAGATTGGGGATGTTTACATTAATTTGTCTATGGTACAACTGGCTTTATGTCATTAGTTTATATGTCATTTAGTTTAAGGTCACAATTTCCAAGAACCTATTCATAATGTTAAGGGCTTACTGTATTGAAAAATGTTAGTCAGATAAAGAAAGGATAAAACCCATTCAAATATTGGCAACAAAATAGTTAACATAGTCTGTAATAGCAAATACAAGCTGCCTTGCATTATATAAGTGAAATGTGTATAGCGAAGATGTATTTCATTCTTGTTTTTAAGCTCCTTGAGATGTAAGTCTTTGGCTAGCCCATCCGCCGCAGTCGTAGTGTCTAACACAGAGCTTTTATATAAAAGTCACTCATCAGCTCATGCATTATTCCTAAAACAGCTTCCTAAACATCTTAAACACACTTCTCAATCAACATTTCAATCTATTTCATGTACAGCTTCCAGGATAACCTATAATACACGCATAATCCCCCCAAAGAAGAACAAACTGAAGATCTTCAGTTGTTGTTTTTTACCAATGGAGTTGAAGACATAGTTTTTCTTCTGGCACTAGTCATATTTTTTTTCATAATTTGGGTCCTCTTTATTATTTATTCAGCCTTTGTAATCATTTAAGTCATTTTTCTTCTGTTTAAATCATACATATTTGCCAAATAGTTGATACAAACGTGATTTTCCTAACAATTACATATGTATTTCTGCATAGCATTCTTTAAATAAGGACATTAAAAAATGTAGTGGGATAAGCAGACAAAGCACCAGCCAAAAAAAAAAAAAAAAGAAAAAAAGAAAAAACGAAAAAAGCAAGAAAACAAGAAAATACTCTTAAAGAAAACAGGTATGTTTCAGAATACTATTTCTGACTACCGTACCCTTAAGGAATCACTGCCCTGAGGTCTTGTCCTTACATTTCATCGTCTACATTACCTTACAGTTTGCCAAATGCTGTGTTCTGAGAATCTAATCTCCACACCAGACAATGACACTTTGACACTTCTCTAATGAAAATCAGATTCCATCACATCTCTTATCAAAGCTTCCAGTGGCTTTCCCCTCACTCAGAATAAAATGCGACTGGCCCTGTCTCTCCAAACTCATCTCCTAACTCTAAAGCTCAGGTTCATGGGTTCAGAAACCAAGGGGTAGAAACAGGAGTGGCCCCAGTCACTGTTATACCCTGTGATCCATGAGCAGAATTTCCTGTTTCTGCAACTGTATGCTGGGCTGGCCTAGAGGTCTTAATTTCAGAGGGAGGAATGCTTCTTCCAGAAGACACAACAATCATTCCACTGAAGAGGAAGTTAAAAGTATCACAAGGGCCAGGTTGAGTTCCTCATGCCTCTGAATCAACAGGCAAAGAAGTGAGTTATGGTGCTGGCTCAGGTAATTGATTTTGATTACCAACAGGAAACTGCTACTCTGCAATGGAGGTAAGGAAGAGCATGTCTGGAACAAAGAGGACCCCTTGGGGCATCTCTTGGTATTACAGTACCCTATGATTAAGGTAAAAGGAAAACTACAAGTCCGTCCCGGTAGGACCACTAATGATACAGACTCTTCAGGAATCAAAGTTTGGGTAACCCTACCAAGTAAAGAACCACAACCAGCTAAGCTGCTTACTGAAGGCAAAGGGGAAACACAGTGGATAGTGGAAGAAGGCAATTATAAATACTAGCTACGGCCATGCAATCAGTTACAAAAACAAGCGCTATTAATTGTCATAAGTATCTCCACTTTAGCTTGTTATGAAAGTGTGTCTGTATGTAAGGGGTGTGTGTGTGTGTTAAGCAAATGTCTTTAAATGTCTTCTGATTTAAAGAGAGGGTTATTTTCTTTCCTCTCTTATTTCCTTATCATGCAACATAAGATAGACTGACTTTATTACAGTATTAAGTATTTCAGAATTGTTGATTTTATATCACAGTATTTGAGTTAAAGAATATCAAGTAAAGCCAATGCCTGATAATAAATCTTGTCATATACTCATATATTCAATACCATATATGTGCCACATATACAACATTATATATGGCATATATATTTTCATGTGTTGAATATATGAATACCATTCATATTGAATGTATTCAATATCATATATATGCCATATACATTACATATGTAATGTATATGGCATATATATTTTCATGTATTGAATATATGAATTTTGAATACATGAATATGTGAAGAGATGTATTATATATTATATAGGCTATAACATATATATTATATGTATGGTATTACATATATATAGTGTGTATATATATATAATGTTGGTTTTGTTTCTCTAGAGAAACCAGATTAATATAGTTGCCATTACATAATTTCCATATTTCACTCTCTATTAATATCTATAAATTTCTGATGTAAAGGATTATTGTGAACACTGCAACTATTATAAATAAAGAACTCAGTAGATAGCCTAGCACAAAATAATGTGCATGTGTCAAAGACATTATCTCTTCTTCTAGGTAAGAGATAGATACTTGTACACAAAATAATTTTATCATTTTGGTTGGAACTTTGCTATTGTCTTTATTTGGAGATTATTGTTTGAGGAGATGTGTGTGGGAGCCAAGTTGAAAAGGAGAGGACCTGTGATGGTTAATTTTATGTGTTGACTTGACTGGAACACAGGATGCCCAGATATCTAATTGAATATCATTTCTGGGTATGTCTGTGAATGTTTCTGAAAGATTCACATTTGAATTGGTGGACTGGGTAAGGCAGATGGCTGTCCCTAATGTGGGTGGGCATTGTCCAATCTGTTGAGGGCTTGAATAGAACAAAAAGGAGGAGGAGGCTTAAATTGGCTTCCAGCCTGACTGCATGAGCTGGGGCATTGGTTTTCTACTGCCATAAATGCTCTTGATTCTCAAATCTTTAGAAAATGGCTGGAACCTACACCTTCAGTTTTCCAGCTCTCAGGCCCTCAACTATACCACCAACTTCTCTCAGTCTCCAGCTTGTAGACAGCAGATTGTGTGACTTTTCAGTCTTCAAAATTGCATGAGCCAATATCTTATAATAAATCTCTTCATATATTCATATATTCAATGCCTTATATGTGCTATATATGTTATATATGGCTCATATATTTTTATGTATTGAATATATGAATATGTGGAGAGACTTATGTATATTATATAGGCCATGATATGTATATGGTATTATATATATGGTATTGATTCTGTTTCTCTAGAGAAGCTAGACTAATATAGTTGGCATTACATAATTTCCATATTTCATTCTCTATTGATATCTATAAATTTCTGTTGTAAAGTGTTGTCAAGAACACTGTAAATGTTATAAATTAAATACCCAGTAGATTGTCTAGCATGAAATAATGTGTGTGTCTGTGTGTGTTAAGAAAATATCTTTAAATATCTTTCTAGGTAAAGAGCATCTACTATTACTACTATTGATATTCTAATGAGAGTCATGATACTTTTGAAAAAAAAAACATTTTTTCTCCTGAGCTAGTGAGAATTTTTTAAAAGTCCAGAGCCAGTTTTCTTATTTTGATGCCCTTTGAATATTTTGGAAACTAGGAAGTTTTGGAATAATCATAGAGAGGTGAGGATGGTGCCCAAGGGATCTAACATAAAAGCATGGAAATACTAGCATATCTCAGAGAACCTGACCATCTATGCTGGACCTTAGGGCTGTCTATATCACTAACTCTTGTTTCTTCTAGCAGACTGTGTGCAGCAACTACAAAAATAGCAACTGCCTTAAGCATTCCCAGCAGGACACCTCAATACTACTCTTCAAAGTACCCTAGGGAGTTTGCTTTATTCTTCTGAGCTAAATCATACCATAATGCATCACATTTCTTCCTTAGGAAAAGAGAATACAAAAGAAGTCAGCATTGCTTTGGAATGGACCTATGGACTGAAAACACATTACAGCATAATACAATACGTTCACAGCTTCACTTATCTATTTGGAAAGGCATTTATATTGCACTTACTACCTAGTACCTGTTAAAGCTGTTTATGGAGACCACAAGGAAGAAATAATTTTTATGCTTCTTTTAGTTTGCTATAAATTCAGAAACAATTTTGCCTGAACAGCTGATCTGTGAATTAATAATGAGAGACTATAACTTTTTTCACTGCAGTATGTCAAGTACTTCCTTTATGCTTAAAAATTGATGAAGCTTAAAACTCCATTTCTTTACAGGAAACCGATTTCAAAGGGACAGCTTCCCATATGAAGGAAATGGGACAATCAGCATTTCCCTCGTATGGAAAGTTGTTTCCAAGTTCACGTCTTGACTAGTAAAAAAATAAATAAAAACAGTTAGTGTTGAGTTTAGTATAAAATATTATGATCCTTCTTTAAAGGTTTCCTGGAAATATTATTTTAAAATATCACATGAAGAGTAATTTTTAGTAAAATATATTGTAATTTATCTCAGAAATGCTGGCTATCAAAAGAAACAACTGACTGAGTCTTTAAAGAGAAAAATCTTCTCAATTGCCTTCATTGACTATATGTGTTTGAATTTTTAGATTTTGAAAAATTTTTATGTTTTTTGAAAGTGGATAAATCTCTTATGAGTTCCAGTTTCCTTCGTATCTTTTTTTTTTGACATGATAGCTCTTTATTTTCCTTTTTTAAAAAGTTAATTAAGGACTTTATTTGTTTAGACCTACTATATCTTTCATTCAGTATTAGCTTGAATTTCCCAAGAGTGAGATATTACTGAAAGAAAGCACTTGCATTCCATCATTGAGATAATTGGACAGATATAGGCCATAATGAAAATAACTTCTTCCAGGGTGATGTGTTAGTCCTGCAAATGAAATAACAGCAGTTCCTCCAAAGCCAACTTGAAAGTGGCCTAAGGCAGTGGACAAGGCTTGATCTTTTCTCGTATTTCATATTGCGTAGCATTATAGTGGGAGGGGGAAATAGGCTTGTGCTGACCTTGAAAGATTGCTCAGATTATCCATGTAATAAGAGTAATTATTGAAGTGGTTTTAATATAATTATTTTGTCTTTGGATATATATTGTTCATTTCATTAAAATAATTATTTACCGTTAGTGGGAACAGAGGGCATAGTATTCCATGACACAATGTTTTGCAGGCAACTAGTTTACTTTTCTTAAGGTTTTATTTTTTGAGGAGCACGAAGAGAATTTCTGAAATATTTCCTGTAGAAGACTTGCATTTTTGTTTAAGTGAAAGCTTACATCTCCTTTTCCTCCTTTGTAACATTCCCTCATCTATCTCTTTTTGTATTTTTTCTAAAGAAAGGGAATGTTGCTTCTCTTTTATTTTTCTCTAAAACTCATTATGCTGGTAAGATTTTGCAAATAACTAGACTCTAAGTGTAGAGATTGGAAATGTTAAAGAAAAATTCTGGGAGACCATCAGTTTGGACTGAGGTCCCCTCGGACCAGTACAAATGAAAATGAAGTCACTTATGCTAAATGTCAGATAATCAAACTCAAACTTTATAGAAGTAGATTGATTTCAAAACAAACCAGTTTTTCCCCAAAACAGAAGATTTCATTCTACCAGAGTCAGCATAATAAAGGAGTCCTCTCTGCTTTAACCCTTACAAAAAAAAGTAAAACTCAGATAACTGAATGTTAATCAATTGGCTTTTTTCTATTGTTCTGTTCTCTTGTTCCCACCTTACAAAATTCACTGTTTTGCCACTGACCAGTGTGAGCTCTCATTACATTCTGTTGGATGGAGCCAGCCTCAATTCATGAACAGCAAATGAAAGCCATTAGATCTATAAATAAATTGGTTGTAATTTTGTCTTTCACAGAAATTGTCAGAACGTGGTAGAACCCTACTTTGGATCTTTGCAAATAACACACTGCAAATGAGCTTCAATTTTAAAATAAAAAAAAATGATTATATGCTGTTGGAAGTTTTTAGAGGCCGACACTAAAGTTAGAGAAAATCCGAGAGCTAGGAAAAAATATATATAATCCAGAAAATATACCATCTTGATTTAATGTCCAAGTTTTCCATATTTACCTATCAGCGGTATCGAGGTATGTTAGACATCAGATCCAAAGAATATGGGTGTGTCGGTTTCTGGTAGGATGTCAACAGAACAGGTTTTATAGAGCCTCAGATTTATTTATACTTAAGGGAACACTTGGCAGTATGGTGAATAGAGTATACGATAGGTATAGTAGATTTTTGAGTGATCCATGTACCACACTTCCGTAGCTATTTTTTTGCCCAGAAGATTCCTATCCTGAAGAATTTTTGACATCTTTAAGAGAATGATTAACACTTAGGAGTTCTTGTGCACTACCACAAGATATTAGAGAGAAGAAAGGCACAGAAAGCCGGATGTTCTGGTCTGAGGCAATCTTAAGATCCTACAGTTTGCTTTGGAGCTGGAGTGACTTTGGAGGTGATCTGGTTCAATCCGCTCACTTTACAGATGAAAACCTTGAAACTCAGTAAAATTAAAGGATATACCTGAAATCATACAGCTCACTTATTAAAGAGTTTAGATTAGATCCTATGTTCCCTAATTGTGTTCTCTTTTTTTCTCTCTCTCAGGAATAAGGTAGTCAAGGATAGAGCTCAAAGATGCTGTAAGGATTTTTTTTTTTTAATTTTAAATTTGTACACAGAAAAAAAGGAAATATTTGTTTATCAAAGATTCTAAACTTTAAAAAGTGTTGGAAAAAATGCTTAATGATAAAAAATGAACATCTTCTAACTGGTATCTCAATCCAGACTACTTGCTTACTTGTATTTATGCTGTATAGTTCATAAACATTTTTGTATCTGCTTATTAATATAATGATTAAATTTTTGAATTAATTAACTATATGTAGCTATGCAAATAGCACTTACTTAATAATTGTCAGCTAATTATTTCACTATGTGAACAGTTAACAAATTCTAATACCTAACATCTAGAATCTTAGTACCTAGACAAGTTCAAAGATAAACAATATGATAAATGTTGCAATAGCATTAATCATAGTAAGTGTTGAGAATACAAGAAAGAGTCAGGGTAGTATAGCTGCAGCTAGGCAATGGTACAGGAGAAATCTGGACAGGTTTTTAGAAGTAACAGACAGAATTCAGGGTGAATTTAAACAAAAGACAGGGCTTGTAAGCAGGTAGGAAGATGAGTACTTTGGCACAGAAATTATTCAGCCTCCACTTCTGCCCCTTCGCCCGCCTCCTCTTTATGCTTGAGGGAACAAATCATCTAATAGAAGATGATTTTATTTTTTTTGGAGACGGAGTCTCACTCTGTCACCCAGGCTGGAGTGCAGTGGCGTGATCTGGCTCACTGCAACCCCCACCTCCTGCGTTCAAGCAATTCTCCTACCTCAATCTCCCTAGTAGTTGTGAACAAAAGTGAAACAACCTTACTTCTTGTGATCTCTTGCCATGAGGGACTTTAAAATAATTTTATGTAATGTTTGTTTACCTAATGGTCTCTAGCCACACTTAAAACATTTGCCAACTCTCTCAGAGAAAACAGCAAAATATGGTTTACTAAAATAGACATATTTATTACCAAAGATCATTTAAATATAAATAATATCAATACTATGACAACAGATTTTAATGGTCTAAAATAATCGTTGAGCTGAAAATGTAAATAATATAATATCTAATATAGAAAACCAAGTGTTACTAATATGCAGACATTATAAGCATACAAAATAGAAGTTAGCTAGAGTTAGAGGGCTCCTACATTAGACGCTAATGTTTCATAATAGAAGTTAACTTTACGGTTTTATCCAGATCTTAATACATTTCCATAGGAAAGTGTCCCCCCCTTTTTATTCTTACTTTTAATTCAGTCTAACTAAATTTATTTTATTAAACTTCTGCTGAATATTGACTTCTGTAGCAGCCACGTTTTATGCTAGGTCAGCCATGTGGAATGAGCCCACCGTATCTTCTACCCTGGGGAGCTGAATTTGACAAGGATCCCACATGTTTGCTTTGAAACCTAGAGCTGGATTTGTGAAATAACCATGTTTTTCACAAGCTGTGAGTGACTGAATCTCGCACTGGCACTAAAGCAGAGACGATGTGAGGATTCACTGCATGAGGACTTTGGCTCTGGAGCTCCAGCAGCATTGCTAAGCACTCCTTAGACTCTATTTCAGTCTAAGATGCCTTCACCCAAATTAACTTTCTTCATTACCATCATTTTCACTCAGGGTCAGACTTTCACCATGGTCAGACAACTCCCCCAGACTTACTCTGCTCCCTCTCCATTTTTCCTCAAAAAGGCGTTTCCCTAAATAAACTGCTTATAATCAGCTTGGTGTCTGCTTCTTAATGGACTCAGAATAAAACACACACATATTTATGATACATAAAGACAATGTCCAATAACAATAAGTCATATTATGAATGTGACAAACTGTCAACAGAAACAACAAATTATTTTTAATCAAGAAGTCTAGGAGGCAGAGCCAACATGGCTGAATAGAATACCAATTGTCCTCCCTACAGGAACACTCAACTGAATAACTACCAACACAAAATACCACCTTCATAATAAAAGCCAAAAATCAGATGAGTGATCACGTTATCTATTTTTAATGTCATATCACTAACAGAGGCAATGAAGAGGACAGATAGAAAAGACAGTCTTGTATTCCAATGTAGCTCCTCCTTCCTCCCATAGCAGCAGCCACATGGCACAGAGAGAGAATCGGTGTTCTTGGGAAAGGAAAGTGCAGTGATTTTAGGACTTCACACTGGAACCCAGTGCCGTTCTGTCAGAGCAGAAAGCTTAACAGCAAGAAGACTTCAGATGGAACTCCTGGAGGGAGCATTTAGCCCAGCATTTCATCTCTCCCAGGGGTCAGAACTTGAGTTTCCACAAATCTCACCCCCATGGGCTAAAGGGGCCTGGAGTCCTAAATAAACTTGGCCACAATGGTATTTGTGTCACCCTTCCCTACAGCTCCATTGAGGTCAGCACAGAAAGACTTTGTTTGGGAGAATGTAAGGAAGAAAGAAAGGGTCTCTGCCACATAATCAGGTAATTCTTCTGGACCTTATTTAAGACCATCAAGCCAGTACCTTTTCGAATTTGCAGAAGCCACAGTGTTACTGAGCTTGGGGTGCCCTCTAATGCAGATATAGCTGCAGAGAACAAAAACTTAAATTACAACACAGGAGTCCCTCCTAATATCTGGAAAGGCTTCCCAAGAAGGCTGGGTATGAACAGCCCGGATGGGGAAAACTTAACACAAAATTAGTAAAATAGAAATAATAAAGATCAGAGCAGAAATAAATTGAAACAAAAATACAAAAGATCGATGAAATGAAAAATTTATTTTTTCAAAATATAAATAAAACTAATAAATTGTTAGCCAGACAAGGAAAAAAAGATAAGACTCAAAAAAATACAACCAGAGACTTTTTTAAAAAGCAGATATTAGAACTGATATCACAGAAATTCAAAGGATCATGGGAGGCTACTGTGAGCAACTATACGACAATATACTAGAAAATTTAAAGGAAATAAATAGATTTCTAGATACATACAATCTACCAGGATTGAACAATGAATAAATTTAAACCTGAGCATACCAATAACAAGTAATAAGGTTAAAGCTGTATCAAATAGTCTTTGAGCAAAGAAAAGCTCAGGACGTGATGGCTTCACTGTTGAATTTTACCAAATATTGAAAAAATGAATAGGAACCATACTCAAACTATTCCAATCAAAAGACAAGAAAATGATTCTAAACCCATTCAATAAGACCAGCATCACCATGTTAGCAAAATCAGACGAAGGCACGCACAAAAAATCCTATGTGCTAATATCCCTTATGAACAGTGATGTAAAAATCCTTAGTGAAATATGAGCAAACTAAGTTCAATAATAAATTTTAAAATTATTCAACATGACCAAGTGTGATTTATCCCAGAAATGCAATGATGGTTTGGCATATGTAAATCAATCAGTGTGATACATCATGTTCACAGAATGAAGCATGAAAACCCTATGATCATTATAATTGATGCTGAAAAAGCTCTTGATAAAATTCCATATCCCTTTATGATTAAAAAAAAAACCTCAAAAAGCTTGGTATAGAAGGAGCATGCCTCAAAATAATAAAAGCCACATACAAGAGAATCACAGGTAGTATCATACTGAGTGGGGAAACATTTAAGCCTTTCCTCTAAGAGCTCAAACATGACAGGGATTGCCCACTTTCACCACTATTATTCAATACAGTACAGGAATTTCTGGCTAAAGCAATCAGACAAGAGAGAAAAATAAAGGGCATCCAAATTGAAAAGTAAAAAGTCAAATTATTCTTGTTTGCAGATGATATAATCTTATATTTGGTAAACCTAAAGATTCCACAGCAAACGATTAGAGCTGATAAACAAATTCAGTGAAGTTGCAGGATTAAAAAATCAACATACAAAATCAGTAGCATTTTTATGTGCTGACAGCACACAATCTGAAAAAGAAATCAAGAAAATTATCCCATATGTCATAGCTAAAATAAAATTAAACAGCTAGGAATTAATGAAGGATCTCAACAATGAAAACCATAAGCAATGATGAAAGAAATTAAAGAGGACAAAAAAATAAATAAAAAGAAAGTCCACATTCTTGAATTGAAAGAATCAATATCTTTTAAATGTTCAAACTACCTAAAGCAATATATAGATTCAATGCAATCACTATTAAAACACCAATGGCATTCTTCTCAGAAATAGAAAAAATCCTAAAATTTATATGGAAACACAAAAGTCCCAGAACAGCCAAAGCAATCCTGAGCAACGAGGACAAAACTGGAGGACTCACATTACCTGACTTCAAATTATACTACAGTGCTGTAGTAACCAAAACAGTATGGTACTGGCATAAAACAGACACATAGACCAATGGAACAGATTACAGAATCCAGAAACAAATCCATACACATATACGTAGTGAAATCACTTTCAACAAGTTGCCAGGAATATACATTCAGGAAAGAACAGTTTCTTCAATAAATGGTCCTGGGAAAACTGGATATCCATATGCAGAAAAATAAAACTAGACCCCATCTCTTGCCATATATAATAATCAAATCAAAATGAATTAAAGATTTAAATATAAGACCTTAAAATATAAAAGCATTACAATAAAACAAAGAGGAAACTTTCCAGAACATTGGAGTAGGCAAAGATACTTTGTATCCAATAAGCACAGGTAATCAAGGCAGAAATGAACAAATGGGATCACATCAAATTAAAAAGCTTCTGCGCAGCAAAGAAACAATCAAGAAAGTGAAGAGACAATGTATTGAATGGGAGAAAATATTTGCAAACTACGATCTGAGAAAGGACTAATAACCAGAATATATAAGAACCCTCAAAAACTCTATGAGAAAAATATCTAATAATCCAGTTAAAACTAACCGGGCAAAAGATGTAAATATGTATTTCTCAAAAGACATATAAATGGCAAATAGGAGTATAATAGAGTATAACAGGTGCTAACATTGATCATCAAAGAAATACAGATCAACACTATAATGAAATATTATCTCACTTCAGTAAAATGGCTTTTATTCACCAACTAAAATTGGTGAGTATGGAAAGAAAAGGGAACCCTTGGGACAGATAGTGGCAATGCTTATTAGAAAATCCACTGTGGGGAATAGTTTGGAAGTCCCTCAAAATAACTAAAAGTAGAGTTACCGTATTATCCAGAAATCCCATTGCTAGGTATATACCAAAAAGAAAGGAAATCAGTATTTTGAAGCGATATCTACACTTCTATGTTTTCTTCAACACTGCTCACAATGACCAAGATTTGGGAAGCAACCTAAGTGCCCATCACCAGACAAATGGATAAAGAAAATGTCTATATACACAAAGAAGTATTGATGAGCTATTCAAAAAAATGAGATCCTCTGGTTTATAACAACATGGATATAACACAAGGTCATTACATTAACTGAAATAAGATAGGCACAGAAACACAAATATCACATGTTCTCACTTATTTATGGGAGCTAAAATTTCGAACAATTAAACTAATCCAGATAGAGACAAGAATAATGGTTACCAGAGGCTGAAAAGTGTTAACTGGGGAGGGGAATGGAGAGAAGTGGAGATGGTTAGTGGATACAAAAATATAGTTAGATAGAATGAATAAAATCTAGTATTTGATGTCAGAACAGGGTGACTACAGTTAACAATCATTTATTGCACATTTAAAAATAACTGGAAGAGTATAACTGGATTGTCTGTAACACAGAAAAGAACAAATGCTTGAGTTGATGAAAACTTCATTTACCCTGATGTGATTATTATGCATTGCAGGCCCATATCAAAATATCTCATGTAATCCATATATATATGTATAACTCCATATATATATAAAACATTCACAAAAATTAAAAAGTTTTTAAAAGGAGTTGAGTCTTCACAGTAAGCCATCAAAACCAGACAATCCCTCGGCAACTCTCAGAAACTCTAGTCAGATTTGTCAATAAAAGTAGCACTTATAATTCTACCATAAAGAAACAATTGGACATCCTCGAAAAGCACCAAAACATATTTTTTTTTTTTCCTGAGACAGAGTCTCACTCTATTGCCAGGCTGGACTGCAGTGGTGCGATCCCAGCTCACTGCAACCTCCCCTTTCCTGTTTCAAGCAATTCTTCTGCCTCAGCCTTCTGAGTAGCTGGAACTACTGATACGCACCACTACGCCCAGTTAATTTTGTGTGTGTGTGTTTTTAGTAGAGATGGGATTTCACCATAGTGGCCAGGATGGTCTCAATCTCTGGACCTGGTGATCCACCCACCTCGGCCTCCCAAAGTGCTGGGATTACAGGCATGAGCCACCACACCCGGCCAAACCAAAACATTTTTTTAAGTTAATTTTATTTTATTATAAAGTGCACCATGCTTTTTCATTTAAACCAGGCTTTATATGTATTACTTTCTTTTTTGTTGTTTGTTTTGTATTTAGTAGAGATGGGGTTTCACCATATTGGCCGGACAGGTATCCGACTCCCGACCTTGTGATCCACCCACCTTGGCTTCCCAAAGTGCTGTGATTACAGGCATGAGCCACTGCACCTGGCCATGTTATTTTCTCTATCTGTAAGTTTCCTCACATTTCTTGCCTTGATTGGTTCACAGATCTCTTGCTGTGCAAAGTTTTGTAGTTGTCATAGAGTAAAAATTTTCTAAGAGAATCGAGCAAAAAATACTTACTCTTTTAAAGGAGGTCAAATACATATAAGATCTCTGTGTAGTCACCAATTCAAGTAGGGGACATAGTGCAATGCTTCCAGTTGGTGGGGTAATTTTCCTAGCCTTCAAGTCCCCATAAAAGTACCCAACTACTCATGGTAGCCTTTAAATAGGGTAAAAATCTAAATGATTTTTCTTCCTCCCCTTCTCAGGAGATTCACATACTCTCCTAGTTTCTGCTAACTTGTAGGAAGGTTTTGGCTATTGCTTGCTTGCCTGCCTAATGTGGGAAAACTGTAATCGTTCCTGAGTATTTAGTGGTGAATTAATGTTCCATTTTCTTGGCAAACTATCCCTTGACAGTTTCATGTGCGAAGCTTTACTTTCTTCCATTTCTTCAACATCCATTTTGTGCATCATTGCGTAGGCCACATTTCTTCTGACTTCTCCAGAACGGCCTTCACTTCTGTATGAAGTGTCTCAATGATACCTCTATGATAACACAACATAATGTATCCAACTCTGTTTATATATTAAACTATTTTAATAATGAGGGACAGTCTTTATTACAATATAGGTATATGTAATATCTGTATCAAAACCCTTCCTCTATGCCTATGTCTCATCTATGCCCACAGATGGTCAGATTGAGTCTGTCAGAACTTTGGAAAATTTATGTCATTTAGAGTAATTAGGATTATCAGCTCTTGTTTGCAATAGAGAAAATAAAAGAAAATCTTAAGTAGTTTTAAGGTTAAGGAGAAAGTTTTCAAAGAAGTTAGCAAGTAACTTCTACTGAGTATATTCAATAGTTCCTTCACTTAACACTCTGAATTATGCATTGGTAGTAACAATACAATGATTATAATTTTGTTATTTAAGACCTTATTCTCATAATGAAGACAAAAATGTGAAAAAAAAATTTAAATGAATTTGCTATTATAAAAGCTTGCACATAATTCTATTAAAATGGAAATTGGAGGGATTGGAATAGGTTCAACAGAGGAGATGAGAAGAGACATTGGAGCCTAAGAGAGCTTGGCATGAAAGAGGCACTGTCAGTAGTTTGACAGAAGAAGATCGCTATGAGTTTGACAGTAGAAGTGGCAGCTCGTGAGAGCAGGGAAAAAAGAAAGGAAAGAAAACAATGAGGTCATAAAAGGTCTTAATCCCATGAAAGTTTTTTTTTTTTTTTTTTTTTTTTAAGAGAATGGTTACTTTATTGTATTTGAAGCAATGGCTTAATTACAAATGCAATATGAGCAATAAGGCAATGTGACAAATTAAAATTTATATGTTGGTGATAGAATTGCTAGCATTTGGTAATCTGAATGTGAGAAGTGAGAGAGTGGACGGATTTTCCACATGGAAGCAGAAGTCACTTGGTAGGGCTTGGCATAGAGAAAAAGGAAGTTCATGACGTTGTCAATAGGATTTACATAAAAGGGGTGGCTTTGATGCTGTGAGATAACAAGTAAGAAGACTTGGGAGTGATACAATTGAGACAGGGAGACTTACTCCTCTAAAGAGGATGCTTTTGTCTTTTTCTCATGTTAGTAGAGGATTATCCATAAATGACAGTGTAGGCAAAAATGGACAAGGCAAACAATTCCTCCCCTTGTTCCCGCACAAGTTAAAGCTGTTTAGAAAAGAATACCAGGCATATGTGCATCAGAAGCCTTCAATAAGAAGAATGGATTTCATTAAAGGCAAGAAGGGTGAAGAAATATACTGGGTAAATGCTATGGATGTAAGGAAATTTAACTTAAATAGCTGTCTATAAAAGTGAGATAATGTTGAACTATTTGAAGTGATTCTCTGCCTATGAGCCCATCTGGCCATTTCAGGTTTTCCTATTTATCTATAAGTGGGCCAAAGCTTATTCTTCCTATTTTCTTCTTTTATGTGCTTAATGTACTAGAGAGAAAATAACAACTGCTACTTAAAATAAGTGAGCAGCTCATTGTACTAGATGCACTCATAGTGAAAATGAATATCCCACTCAACAAAAGGATTTTATCTAAAATCTTTTATATGTTGCCTTTTAATTTCCCCTTTTATTTCTTACTGATGATAAAAAATAAGCTGCTCACTTAGCTTCCTATACAGCTACAGAATGATGTTTTTACAATATCTCATGGTAAAATTATTTATAAAATTCTTAAGAACACCCAAAATTATTTTGAGTTCTACACCATATAAATATGAATGAACAAAACATAATTGAACTGAATTAAAGTATATCAATAGCATACAAGGATTCAAAAGTAAAATTAAATCAATGAACCAAATGTAATGAAGTAACTGATAATCCAAATGATTAATTTTTTTACAAACTACTATGTATGAAGTAACATTTTGAAAGAGACAAGCAATGTATTTTGATATAATAAATTAGAGATGAAAATATATTTTATAGTTATTATTTTCCCTTATGGTAAAAACGTAAACATAGGTTATATCCCTTCTAAAGTCTATCCTAATATCATATGACAGTGAGTACAAATATTGATGATTATAGTTTTTTTTAAAAAAAAACACATTGACAGCTGTAAGGGACACTCTTAGATGATATTGAAAATAATGAATGAGCATGCTTATTTTCTCCTGGAAATAATATAAGCATTGAAAATACCACAACATAGCAACTACTGAATTATTATGAAATGGATAATCAATATAATTTTATTCAGTCAGTGTCTTGTAAAATGACATAGAATTTATTGCACATTAACAATAGACATATCTCAAAAGCCCGTCCTTGAAACAAGTTTCAGAAATATATCTGACCAAATAATAGTTTCAACATCCCTCCACAGAACAAACAAACAAATGATGGCTATGTAAACAAAGAGAACTCAAATTTTAAATGGTGGGGAGTGTGTATGTTTGGTGTTTGTGGGTGAGTGAGTTGGAGGCAGGTGGTGCCAACAGTGGGGCGAAGTGCCTTGGAAGACTGACATGCAGCAGTCCAGCCACACTATGGTTTGTTTCCCAGCTCCACAATTCAACAACCATATATTCTTGTGGGAATCATTTTAATTTATCTGTGAGTCTGTTTTCTAATTCACAAAATGCAGTATTACGATATGGTTATTATTATTCATAAAGCACTGAATTATGACTAGTTATTTGTGAAGTGATATGAAAAACATCTGACCATTGATAGGTAATAAACACCAAGAATTAGAATCTTGGACAATTTGGTATACATTTGCTTAAGACAAGCCCTGACTGTTTAATACACACACATATGCACACACAATCACATACGAAAATACAGATAGACAGATAGATAAATAGATAGACAGATAGATACATAGATAGATAGATAGATAGATAGATAGATAGATAGGTAGATGATTACAGTTTTTTTAATAGTTTTTTTTTAAACACATTGACAGCTGTAAGGGACACTTACATTCTTACACATACACACACACATATATTCATATGTTCATATATGTGTGTGTGTGCCTTTCTACAAATATATGTATATACAGGGTAATTTGAAAGCAACTGACACTTTCAATTTTTTTTACTCAAAAGTAAGTTATATAGACATCAAGCTATAGAGGTACTTTTTGTGCATCTAAGAATTGCTTCAGGTAGTTCCCCAAGTAAATTGCCAAAGTGAGTAGGGTCTGAGTTAGGCATTTTCTCATCCCCTGGTTAGGCACATTTTCCATAAGTAATTGATGATAGAGTATTGCTATTTCCAGAAGTTGCAGTGTCTGACAGAAGTAGATAATTCCAAACAATCTGATAATATTGTAAGGGTTATGGAGAAGATTAAGGTGACTTTCCAGGTCAACACACAATGAAACGTTTCTATTTATTTTTCCCTTTTGAGCAGTAAAAAGAATAGCCTTAATGCTCCAAAAAAGGCACTAAAAATGAGCATATCACCATTAAACATGTAAGGGATTCACCAACATACAGGGCTTTATTTCATTAATTTTTCTACAGAATATAATGAGAGCAACATCGCATATCGGGACTTGATGAAGGATTTCTTTCTCCTACACCACGATGTCCAAACTTTTGGCTTTCCTGGGCCATAACAGAAGAATAAGCATTGTCTTAGGGCACACATAAAATACACTAACACTAATGACAGCTAATGAAGTACAGAAAAAAATAGGTATGTGGATAATTTTTGTGATATTCACCACAAGAAACAGATAAGCAGAAAAGTCCTGCATTCAAAGGGTTGGGCACAGCTGTTTTACAGCTACAGAAAGTCTCTGACAACTTCATTTTCCAGAAAAATGTGGTTCTGTCTTTCTTTCCTCATGCTTTTCTGACTTTCCTAATGAATACCTACTATGATGCTGACTTGGTCATTCTGTTTCTGACACTAATCTGCTTCTATATTTGCTAGATATCACATCTCAATGACTTCTTATTTTAGACATTCTTGTTTTCACTACATTTTTCCTTTTGGCCTTGAAGAAAGAAAAGTCTCCATGACAGCTATGGTTTTAACCCCTGATGGTGTATTTCCTCACAGGGTTGAGGTAAGTTACACCACAAGATTGACATTTACATTTTAGACCAGTGGCACCCATTGAGCATGATAGAAATCATTGTGAGATCAATTACTAATTTATTTTGCATACATATTGATATTCTTATTAAATTGCCTAATAAATTTTGAGTGTCTAAACATTTACCTGCCTGATACATATACGGTAATAAGCATACAAGTTCATTATTTGATTACTGACATTTAGAAAAATCCTCCAGCATTCCATTTAATAGTCATTTATTTAGAAATCTTCCATATCACCTTTGTTACAGGATGTTTTTCCTCTAAATATTTCTGGTAATATATAAGGCACTCAGGGGAGCTAAGGCACACCCTAAGAGTGTGTGAATCATCATTGCTCATGATTGACAAAAAGACAAACAAAAACTGTCCTACATTTTGATATCTTCCATGTTTTGTTTGCTGACGACTATGATTTGCTTTCTCTACAACACCAATATTGAAACTCCAAATTAAGATGAACAAACAAGGCTTCCTGAGCTTTATACATTACTTATTAAGGATATTTAATATCACCTTTCGATGATACTGCTTTTTATTGTTACAATTTAATAACGTAAAATTTACAAAAAAAAAAAAACAGCATTATAGTTGGTGCAGAAATATCAGCCTTGAGGTCGTTGAGATTCCAACTTATAAACTTCACCAACAACCATTTCTGTAAACTAGATTAATACTAAATAAAAACTGAGAAGCCTAATGAAATATTCACTCCAGTATGCATTGCTTTGAACCAGAGAAAATTTCACTGAGTAAAGTCTCTAGGGTTTCTTCAGAATTATGTGAAAGACAAATTTTGAACAAGCAATTTAGGAGGTTTAAAATAAAATCTACCTGAGGAAAAAATAGGTTCTCTAAACTCTGGAAGAATTTTATTATTCCCGGGGTTCACGGTTTTGTGAATCATAAGTTTCAATCAAATCCTAAATGAAATAAAATGCTTCCGTTTGAGGAAAGCCCTAGTGAACTTTCTCTTCTTGATAGCACTGTTACAATAAAACGGCGAATCCCCTGGGCAGACCATGGCCAGTTAAGCCATGAAGGCAACCTTGACCTTTTGCAGTCATAAGCACAACTTAACTTGGGCTATTCACTAACATAAGAGAAACTTAACTTGAGCTAGTTCTTGTAAATCCTTTCTTATATTAAAGAAAAGTGAGGCCGGGCGCGGTGGCTCAAGCCTGTAATCCCAGCACTTTGGGAGGCCGAGGCGAGTGGATCACGAGGTCAAGAGATCGAGACCATCCTGGCCAACATGGTGAAACCCCGTCTCTACTAAAAATACAAAAAATTAGCTGGGCATGGTGGTGCGTGCCTGTAATCCCAGCTACTCAGGAGGCTGAGGCAGGAGAATTGCCTGAACCCAGGAGGCGGAGGTTGCGGTGAGCCGAGATCGCGCCATTGCACTCCAGCCTGGGTAACATGAGTGAAACTCCATCTCAAAAAAAAAAAAAAAAAAAAAAAGAAAAGAAAAGAAAAGTGAAACTTCAGCTTAGCCAAGTAATTTCAGAAGGTACCAGCTAATTTATAGTTATATAACTAGGGACTTTCAGTGGGATAAACTAAAAAGGCAACTAAATAATTGTAACCAATCAAGTATTTGCTTTGCTTTGCTTTCAGCTGACCCTATAAATGGTCCTTTGGGTTCCTTCAGCAGAGGCCAAAAACCACCTTCAGTCTGGTGCTTCCTAAATAAATTCTAAATATTTCATTGAGCCTTAGTTTACCTTTTAAAAGCATTTAAAAAAATGTGAATTTGTATATGCCATAGAGATAGATGCCCAGATAAATTAAACCAGTGGCCCCATCAATAACTGTTATAATTTAAAAGACACTGAGACAACCTCTAAAAGTGGCAATATGTTAGTTTAATTGTTACTTTTGAGGTAACTCAAGTGCCACAAATATCTTCAAAATGAGTTACCGTTATATGGTGTTATGCAAGTGGCTGATAACTGGCAGTCCTCTGTCCTCAACACTTAAACCCATGGAGGAGTTTTCAGTAAGATAAAAGTTGGGACTTGGCTCAGCGTAAATTTTTGTTTTATGAAGAATTACCATGGTAGTCAGATATTCAGAGAAACTTTCCTAAGTGCATTATTTTTCCATGAAAATTCACTGAGTGGTAATTATTATAAACACTGTAGGAAATACTATGAAAACAATTCATCGTCCCAATGGAAAAAGAAAGTAGCATTTGTTAGTCACTCATTGTGTGCCAGTAACTCTTCAAGAGGATGCAATCAAACCAAACTAGTGTGGCGTGGATAATATGCATGCTTTAGAAATCGGAAAAACTATTATCTTCTTTTGTAAATTATAGAAAATTAATTCCAAACTTTTTAAAGCGAAATGGAATTTGGGGGCTCACAGGTAGAAATTCTGGAGTTAGGACTAGCTAAATCATAGCTGAATTTTTGTCTGCACTAATGTAATCATAACCTATTTTTTTTCCTTAATCTGGAGGAAAAATAATGGCTCCTGAATTTTCAATATTAGCTTCAAAGTCAGGCTTCAAATGCTGTGACTGCCATATTTTGAGAGTCTAGGGTGGTAAACACAAAAAAAGCAAGTCTCTTTCCAAAAGTTCCAGTAAAAGTCTCGCTGCAACATACGGTTTCTGAATGGAGTACATGCCCATCCCTGAACTACTCATTGTGGTTAGAGAGAACTCAAGGGCAAATTTGCCTAGGACTGTGTCAGGAGCTCTCCTCCTTCATTTGATAAATGAAAAAACCTATGCAAAAGATACAGACCTGCAAAGAGGGAGGGTGAATCCTTAGCAGATTAATTTTTTTGAGTTTATTCCATTTAATTTATCTGGAATCACACTATAGTAACTGGCAGAACATGAATTTGGATCTATATCCTTATCACTCCAAATTATGAGTTTAAGAAAAATCTTCATTTTTAAACATTTATTAAACTATAGTAATATTTATAAAGCACTGTAGCAAAATAAGAGAAAATCTGTACGCCATTTCCTACTGGAGCCCGAAATAGTGTCTGGTATTTGAAAAGTTGGTATTTAATGCAATCTTATTGAATAAACGAAGTGTGTTCATAACTGAGGTAAGGTTGAATGCCTTCGATGAGAAGTAACTTCTGAGGAGAGTGCTATCTTTTTTTAAATTGCATTTTAGGTTTTAGGGTACATGTGAAGAACATGTAAGATTGTTGCATAGGTACACCCATGGCAGTGTGGTCTGCTGCCTTCCTCCCCATAACCTATATCTGGCATTTCTCCCCATGTTTTCCCTTCCCAACTCCACACCCCCTGCTATCCCTCCCCTAGTCCCCCCTCACAGACCGCAGTGTATGATGCTCCCCTCCCTGTGTCCATGTGTTCTCATTGTTCAACAGCTGCCAATCTTAAATGACCAGAGAAGCAGGAAAAGTTGCATGAATAAAAGTGATATTGAGTTTGGCTAGCAGATTGCTAACAATTAAGATGATCTAACTCAGAATTGGAAAGGGTGTTTTAGACAAAATGAGTAATTACGTGAAAGCAGGAAAGTATGGGAGCCACTCAGATTTTTCTTGCCTGGACCATATAACGTGTGCAGATCAACATTAGGATGTAAGGCTGTTGAAGAAGGGAGCTTCAATGTAGCTAGGACATAATCTGTAAGCGACAGGAAGTCCATCAGTTTTTTTTTTTCCTTTCCATTGGAGTATTCTATCATTCTAGATATAACCTAGAGACAGGAATTTAGTGGTTCTGTTTGGTGAAGTGAAATATGGAGAAAATGATAAATATGGAAAACAGGAAAGAGTTAATTGTGTTTAGAAGTTGAGAGGTAAGGGGCCTCAGCTTAGGGCTGTGTCTGTGAGACTGGAGAGGAACAGATTAATGAACAGACTTTATGAAGCCAGACATGAGCAGACAGCAAAAATTACTGCAGGGTCTGCGGGGACTACCGGCACAACACTATATTTTTCTCTGTCCCTTCTGAAATCATTTACCTTTGGAAGAGGAAAATCAAACTGATCTAAGAGATATTAAATACTGTGTTAAAGGTCTCAAAGGAGCTGGAAATCTAGTTTCCAGCCTAGGTCTGTGTGGTCTCAAATTCTTGCTTCTGTGTGCGTCTCATACAAATGAAAAATAATGAAAATTTAAAATGCCAAGAAGACTTCAATTAGGGAAATTTCAACAAATTTTATAAACAGTGGCTTTAAGGTAGACCTGGAAGGATTTATTAATATCAGGCAGAAGATAGAGAAACAAAGTTTTCTGCAAGTGAATACATATAAGCACAGAAATACAGTGTAGATTTGTTGTGAGGAGTTGAGTTTTGTTGTAGTAAATGCACATAAATGGGAGAAAAGGGAGTGTTGCTAAGGTTGGCTTGGGGTGACTTGTACAGTGCATCAGTCATTAGGTTTTACCCTGATAATGAGGAAATAACTTGCATTCTATAATGTATTGAGTGGCAACGCTAAATTTGGACTGAACTGAATTTATAGCTGGTTCCAATACATATGAAATGATTCACCATTTGTAGAATAGGAATAAAAATATATGTTGCTGCTAGTTTTAAATGAGACAGAGCATAAACATTGCTCAGAATCTGGCATAGAGTAAGTACTTAATGTTTGTTAATTACTATTAACATATATAATAACCTTAGCAATAAGTACAAAATCTACAATTGAGCAATATAACCTGAAGGCATGGAAGTGGTATGATAAACCTGAACTTGATTTATAAATTCAGACTTTAAATTTGTTATTAAGGTAAAGAAAATATAAAGAAACACTTTAAATGATTATTGTGCATAGGAGAAAAGACAAGTTAGAAATTATTACTGAAACTCTATGTTGGACTATATGAATAAATGGTAGTATAGTGCCTCTTTTGGTAAGTTTCTCATATATCTGGTTCACTTTTCTTTAAAATTGTTTTGTTTATTTCTTACTAAAATTCAAATTCTTGACTTATTTCTATGTATGACATAAAATCACTCTATTTACCGTAATGAAAAGGTTAATCTCTTTCAATTATTTACATTGTAGACTTAAAAATTAGACTTTTTATGTTTTACAAGAAAACAGGCTTTCCTAATGACTTTGAAATTTTAACAGTGAATTTATTAATAAGAATAAATATTATTTATTATTTTTCTGTAAACTGAATATTGTGTTAGTCCAAAAACTGTTTTTAAGTATTTAAAAATATTGAAAGATGTTGAAACAGATCAATTTCAAATTTAACTGTTAAAATTGATCCATTAGTGGTAGAAGTATCAAAATGATTATCAACACATAGTTTTCATCCATGATAGATGACAATTTAGATATAATACAGTCTCTCCACATATCTACTAATTTGCCGGATTTCCCTGTTATAGTTCATTTCTAAAGCTCCATGTCATCATTTTCATGTACTTCATTTTCGTTTGAACCATATGTTAACGAACCCTAAAACCTGACATTATTTCTTGTTCATAAGGAAAAGCAAGAAATAAAATATTACACCAGAAAAAGTAAATGTGAACAAGTAATCACACCTGAATAAAATAAAATAAAATTTACATAAAAAAAGGAATGTGATTGTCTGAATATTGTTTGTTTGACTCAAAATAACCAGCAATTTCTTTATTGTACATGGATAGCTATAGGGAAGATATAACAGCAGATTTACAACTCAACTAAAATGATGCAAAGTATTAGCTCAGTTGGATTGACAATGAACAATTTTTCCAGCTTCATAACATTGTGAAGATGGAGCATATCAAGCATATCAGTGCCACCACTGGTGCCCACCCAAAGACAGCCTCCAAAACCACCACGGCTAATTTTATATTTAAATTAACTTTACTTTAATGATCAAACAAAATAAAAAACTGATGTGTATATAAAATAAGCATTTAACTATATATGCAAAAAACATTTCCAAATGTTTTATCATTATTTTATGTATGCATTGTCAAAGATCAATTATTGATTTAATGGTGTTGCTTTGTTGAACCACAGTAGAATGCTTTAATTTAAGGGTTTCTGTTAAGTTATATACTCCTATATTTGAAATTTCATAATTTTACCACAATTACATCAAGAAAAATTTCATAAATTCATAAAAAATGCTAGGATAAAATATGTCATGTGCCATTTTCCTTTGACAGAAAAATAATATATCCACTTAATGCAACAAAGAATTAAAAACTTCAGTATACATTGTCTTTTTCTTTACCAAAACTTTGTGAGAGCTAGCTAATGCTATATATGATTGATGAATAATATTGTAGTCTATATGATTGATTAATAATATTGTAGTCTACTGAATTAAATATATGTATTAATAGGCCATGCAATGTACACATTCATGTAAGAAAATGCTTAAATTCTCACAATGAGCTCTGCCCATCTCTTGTGGTATATTCATTACATCGTATCTTAACTTTTGACATATTTCTTTACGCATTTCAATTCATATTTGGAAGTGTTTTTACTAATGAGCAAACAGAGTAATCTCTGCAACCATATAATTGACTTATTTAGAGTAAAGTAAGTGTGATTTACTATTATCAGTAAACCCCAAATCATATGTATGAAAGGAAAAAAAGTACCTATGTATGCATATATATTTGCTTATATATGTATGCCACAGTTGTCTCTTAGGAGAATGCTGGATCCTGTGAGATGGACAATCCTGTTTTGCTGAACACTTTGATAAGTTATCATAAGGACCTCTAAGAGAAGAAGCAAGAGCTATTTTACTTTGCATAATAAAACTCGAGTCAAATCGGCAATGTGGAGTGTTTCTAAATTATATGCTATTAGTGCTCCATTGACTTCTTCACTAAAAATTGCTGTAGAATAAGTCTATTTAGAGTCTTTATTAAATTTTAGAGTTTAGAGTCTACCAAAAATACCTGTACAAACTCTTCCTTTTAAAAATAATCCCATATATGTATATTAAAAATAACTTGTTCTTTAAATCCAATCTCATTCACCCATACACCAAAAATATTACATAGCAAATGTATGCTAGTAACATGTCTAATAAAAGATTCTGTGAAAAGAGGTGCAGGTCTATTTTGTTCATCCACTTTGGACTCAAGACTCCTTTCTTACAAGTGTCAGAGCAGACCACAGTTAACCCAGAACAGAGACCAAGAAGGGAAGCAGATAGGGTCCTCTAACTCAAGAAATAATAAGGGTAACAAACTAAGTGGTACTCTGTTTATTCTATATAAGCATTTTGCACTCAACGTGTGGTCTATATTAATATGCTAAAGAAAGCTAAAAGTATTGCTTAAAATAAAAGCGAACCAGGTAACCATAATGAAAAAGGAAGAGTAGAATTATAGATCAAAGCTTAAAGGGTGTTGTGTGCTTATGTCGTTATAAATAAGATGAAGAAAGTTATCCAGTGTTTATGTAGACGAGGCCTTGCACCCATAGAAGAATGTTGGGAGGTTTGCTAGCAATGGTTTGCATATGTATACACATAAGCATATACAAAAGTATATGTGTATACTTGTTTTGACAATTTTTGAATATCTTTTGTTTTCAGATAATGCAGTAGCTTTGGGGAGATAGGTATCCCATGAGATAACAGGTTCTACAAATACAGAATTTGTCTTTGTGTGGAGAGGAGAGGGGGTGTAAAGAAGGTAAGAGAAACTGTGAAAAGGGGAGGTCACAATTTCAGAACTTATGCATATTTCAATATTCACTATTTGAGAGAGTATAGACAGAGTTGGTTCTTGGGGTATTTGGAATTCTTTGTTAGTTTCTCTTTGTGGAAGCATGCATATCAAGATGAATGGAGTTAAAACGCACCTCACCGAATTTTGACTTTTGTGAGATTTTCATCTACAAAAGATTTTTTGAAACAATTTTAATTGCAGCTTATCATCCCAAGATTTTACTTTTCTCTAAACGCCGTGGAACGACAGGTATTTTCAATTTCTGCTGTGCTAGGATTTAAATGTAACCAAAGCATTTTAGTGCTAAAATTGTGTCTCCATACACCTGATCCATGAATCAAGTCATAGATGAGTTGTCTTGATATATGGCTACGTATATATATAATTTTTGCTTTAACGGATTTGATAAAATATGGGGGAGAATGATACTTTCACTTTCACTTTCACAGAATGTTTATTTTTCCCGTGGAGGAGCTTTAAGGAAACATATATCAAACTCAATCCCTTCTTAATCATTTCCTTGCTGTAATTTATGACAGAAAAGGAGTGCTATAGACCACTCTCCAGACTGCCAGAGCAGTATCCGCTACTTATTCTCTCATCTTAGTTCATCGTTGTAGTAGGGCCATAGCCATCGGTTGTGCAGGGATTATTACAGATCGGAAATGAGATAAATCTTTAGCCCCTTACTACCCCATTTAGCTCCAAGTACTCTTATACTCTTAGTACTTATTTCACTGTTGAGGATCCTAAAGGAGTGCCTTCCAGCTACCCTTGTTCCTTCCAACTCATTCAAATTGAAGAGTAACAGTAAGGTCCACTTCTGGAATTCCTGAATTATCCTATAATACTCACTTCCAAACCAACATCATCTTGGGGTATGGTGCTGCGAAGGGAAGGGATGTTATGAGGAAATTTTTCGAACACTGGTGGTTTGTTTGCTTGTTTCATTCAGCAGGTCAAGTCATGCCAAATGAAGCAAGCAAACAGAGGAGGAAAAAGTTGTGGGAACTGGCATTTCTAGGATTTTACATAAATGCCTGTTGCTTAAAGTCTCCTTGTCAGTGTGATTTACAAATATCTCTATTCATCTTATTGCTTATCATATAATCACTGACTGAAATAAATACACAGACATGCACGCGTACATACACACCATTCCACATACATTCATTTTAAGACACTACATAATCAACCAATCAACCCCTTAACAAAAATGGCAGTAATAAGTGTATCAATTTCCTAACTGCTGCATTTTCCTCTCAAGAAATAAGAGCAACGTAAAGATTGATTTCGATAAAAATACAACCCAAAAAAAATGAAATTCTAAACAATATAATCATATGGTAGTTGGGGTATGGGGGATGGTTTCAAGAGTAGCTAAGCCTTTCAAGATATCTCAAATAGCATCACCCAAGTTTCTGCCTTCCCTTACTTCCCACAGGACTAGTCTTGGAGTGAATGTATAAATCATAAATCATTTTCTTGAATTCACTCTAAGTGCCCTCTGTGCCAATTGACAGCAGCATGTTTCCGCTAGATTGGATTAAATTAGTTTGTACTTGAACTCTAACTAGGAGAGTCAGGAGAAGAACTGGGAAAGGAATGTTTTGCAGGTGCTACAAAGGGCAGGTTATAATACATCTTTTTTTTTCATCAAATGACACTTGTTTTAAATTGTACCAAAGGTATTATTTTAGTCAGTGAGAACTTTAAAGGATTTCTACTTATAACACCAAATAACCCAAATGTTAGCTGTTCTCTTGCAAATCTAGGAGAAAATATCTTGCTGTTATTCTCCTGCCAACACATTTTATTTGTGCTATGTCAAAAGCTCTAGGAAAGACTTCTGCTAATTCTTGCATTTGTGGTAGATTACACTTTCTAGCCTTCCTGGTAGCCAGCACTTAGATTTATTACATTTCCCTGCTGTGCACCACATTGGCCTCCACGTAGTTCTCACTTTCTTTCTTTTTTTTTTTTTTTTTTTTTTTTTTTTTGGAGATGGAGTTTTGCTCTTGTTGCCCAGGCTGGAATGCAATGGCGCCATCTCAGCTCACTGCAACCTCCACCTCGCAGGTTTAAGCGATTCTCCTGCCTTAGCCTCTTGAGTGGCTGGGAATACAGGTATGTGCCACCATGCCTGGCTAATTTTTTTGTATTTTTAGTAGAGACGGGGTTTCTCCATGTTGGTCAGGCTGGTCTCGAACTCCCAACCTCAGGTGATCTCTCTGCCTCAGCCTCCCAAAGTGCTAGGATTACAGGTGTGAGTCACCACACCTGGCCACAGTTCTCACTTTCATCCCCTTCTATCCTAAATAAATAATTCTCAGGAAGAATTAATGGAGATTTTTTTGAGGGAGGTTCTATGGAAAAACTCCATGGAAATTATTTATTGCTTAATATCTGCCATCTTCTGAGCTTCTCCCCTTCTTTTCTCATTTCTCCTCACCTTTCTATAATATTTACTTATGAAAAAAATATAATGTAACTGCCAAACCTATTGATACTAATTTATTATGCAAATTCTAGTTGCACCTGTACAGCAAGCTACAATCTTCACACATAAGAAACTGATACTTAAATTGTTCTTTCTTCACAATGGCAGCAAAAGTAAAACAATTGATTATGTAAATCCTCATGCTTTATGAGAATTACTTGTTTTGAAGTTTAACACAAGCATTGTGAAAACTGTTTCACCAAATCTCCTATTCATTAGCCATACAATTTAAAAAAGGATAACAATAGTAGAATTACATTATTCAAATATATCTATTTACATGCAATGATATTGTAATTTCAATTTAATATGACAACTAAGTTGTATAGCTTATTTCTTTGGATACAAATTACACACAGAATAATGAAACGTTGCTTTATATTTGTTTACAGTTGATTTTAAATGGTAATGTATTATTTCAAATTTTATTAAATTAGACATAATTGACTGTTATGAGAATTACATTCATCTTCATTTTTAACAGTCTCTTCTAATTTTACCTATCTGTATATTTTTATTTATAAAAATAAAAATCTAAATTGAAATTCTTCCTGTAACAAATTTATATTTCTTATGTCATTCCAAAATATACTCTTTTTGCCCTACAAATCTCTTCAACTCCAGAACTATGGTTCCAATAATTTATTAACTTCTTTCTGAAGTTTAAATTTTTTAAAGAAAATTATTTACTAACTTCAAGATGAAAATGTGTCTTAAATGGTATTCTTAAATTCCTCAGTCATTATTTACTTTATGACACCGCATACTTATCTGATATCCTTAAAGATTAGATAAAAGAAGCCTGAAAATTCCAGGCACAGAAACAGAATAACCGGAAGAAAATGAGAAAAAATCAGGCAGGGAAAACACAGACTTTTAGGAAAATCCTAAATAATCACAGGGGAGCCAGAGTCCCAGTGGAGATTATGAAGTCTGGACAACAACTAGTGAGCAGCTGAATTATTTTATTCCAATCCTTAGAAAGAAATGAAGGAATTTGGCTAAGATCAACAGAGTCAATGGTGAATGGTGTTGCTGGGATGTTCAGGCTTAGATCTGTCTGAAAGCAGATGTAAATTACGATTACTGCAGTTTATTGGTTCCACACAATTTGTGTGCTCTGAACACAGCCTCTGCGTAACGCTGATAATGCGTTGGATGCTGAGAAATCCATGTATAGGAAACACAGTTCTTCCCTCAGTACCACATAATCTGGTTTAGGAAATAGTGTAGCACTTTCTTCCCTCTTCCATTCCTATGACAAACATAGTGGTTTTTGGACACTAAGAATATAAAAGCCTGACACTTGTCCAGAAGCTTTTCAGACACTGAAGATACAAATTATTTGAAATAAGTGTATCAGTATGAGAGAGAAGCAGATTAATGTGATGGAGAGTCAGAGAAAGAAAACTAATATTAATTCCACATATATGTTTCAGACCCTCTGCCTGGAATGGAAATATCTACTGAATCCAACAGTCAGAAAGTAGTGTCAAATTCTGAAAAATGCAAGTCATAACAATTCAACCTCAGCAGCACACATTTAAATACATGCTGAATTTGCTTGGAAATATACTATATGAGCGGGGCATGGTGGCTCACTGCTGTAATCCCAGCACTTTGGGAGGCCAAGGGGAGTGGATCACCTGGAGTTCAGGAATTCAAGACCAGCCTGACTAAGATAGCAAAACCCCATCTCTACTAAAAATACAAAAATCAGCTTGGCGTGGTGGCACACTCCTATAATCCCAGCTACTCAGGAGGCTGAGGCAGGAGAATCGCCTGAACCCAGGAGGCGGAGGTTCCGGTAGGCCGAGATCACGCCGTTGCACTCCAGCCTGGGCTACAGAGTGAGACTTCATCTCAAAATAAAGAAAGAAAGAAAAGAAAAGAAAAGAAATATACTATATTAAATTGGTAGGAGGCCATATCCATCGCTCAAGTGTTCCTGATGTGGAGTAAATCTCATGTTAAAAATACTTTACGTAGTTAACAGTTTATTTTTGGAAACGCATGTTAATTTTTACTCCTCACATTCACTGTAGTAAAATGAGCAATTACTCTGAAATGCACTAAGAAATTTGATGATCATTCATGTTCATTAAAATGGGATTCTATATGCAGGTAGAATTGCTATAATTTGATTTTTATTCTTACTAAATTACTTTTACTAAATTAAATACATATAAATAAAGTACTGACAAAATACCCATGCATTTCACTGCACATTCTTCAAAGGAATATAAAGATGTTTAAAAATATCCTCTGTTATACTTTTCAGCCTTTTTCATATTATGTAGAACTAACTAATAGGAATTTGTGCCTTATAGTTGTTCACAATATTTAGATGTTTTCTGAATTAATATTAGCTTCAATTCCAGCTCTGAGGTAATCATTTAGAACCCGAAGAGATGCTATGCTCTGACAACATATAAATTATATCTAAAAATACAGAATTACACACAGCACTTACTGCATGCAATCAGTCTATACTCTTGCCTCCAGTAAGTATTTTAACATAATGATCACTTTACATATTATAGAGTGAAAACACTCTGAGCTATAAACAATTATATCTAGTAGTATCCTAGACACTAGAATTTTCTCAAAGAAATTGTATTAATCGTAGATTTTTTAAAAATAAAGTTGAATAGCATATTAAATACAATAATAGGAAGTAGGCAAGTGGAATAAACAAAAACAAAGGTTACACATTTAATTATTGATTAATTGTCAATAACCTGAAAATAACAAAGGAATATTTATTAGTCACAACACCCAATGCCAATTAAATGAAATTTTATCCTTATCAAATATGTATAAAACCTTCATATATTCTTTAGATATCATTTCAAGTGGTACCAATTTAGTTCAACTCTGATTTTTTAAGTCCCTGAGCTATTATAATCAGAACCTAAAAACTGTTATTTTCGTCAGATATGCTGTAGTTTCAATAATTTATTTTCCATAAAAATGTATAATTGTTTTTTTTTCTTTTTTGGCACAATCTTGCTCTGTCACTAAGGCTGCAGCGCAAGATGTGATCTAAGCTCACTATAACCTCCACCTCTCAGGATCAAGAGATCCTCCTGCCTCAGCCTTGTGAGTAGCTGGGACTACAGGCGTGCGCCACACCATGCCCAGTTAGTAGAAACAAGGTTTCCCCATGTTGCCCAGCTGAGTTCAAACTCCTATACTCAAGCTATGCCCCCGCCTTAGCCTACCAAAATGCTGGAATTATAGGGGTGAACCACCCTACCCAGGCTGCACATAATGTTATTTAAACGCTTTATTGCTGAGCACCTAATAGGCATTCTGAAAATAATGGGTAATTGATTGACAAACAAATCAAACTTTGAAAATATACTTGTCTGTGCCATGAATAATTTATTCTATTTTTGACTATGAGTTACAATTCTGATTTATTAATCCTCCATTTGATTTTTGCAAAGTTGAATTTTGCTGTCTTAATTCTCACAACTGCAATTTTTAGATGACATAATATTTAATTTAATATAAGGAAAAAAATACCCACATAATCTGATAATGACACATATAACATAGCTAAAGCAGTTCCCACATATCAGAATTCACTTGACAGAAAGGACAGTCTTTGGTTTAGATTCATTTTTAACATTGCTAAGCAAATATTTTTAAATTATCTCAATAAATGCTAAAGATACGTAATACTAAATACCACAAAATGCCAATCTTCTCCTCATTTTAGCATTTAAACTTCTTTTATAAAGCTTTGGAGTTATAGCACTAGAAGTTACCATTACTTTTTGACCTCTTGTAAACACATCAAGAGATAAAACACGCTATTTCTCAAAGTGCAGAGCTCAAACATTTCATTTCAACTTCTTGTATTTCCTAATACAGTTTTATATCAATTTCAAAATGACCAAGAAATAATATGACAGTGAACAAAATATTTATATTGAATTTATTTCTGACTGTGGCTGCTTTATGATATCAAGTTCCGACTAATATTCTCTCCATTTGAGAAGTGATTTTATCCTTTAAATTATTTATTTTGGGGGAAAATGCCAGCATTTTGCAAGAGCCCAGTAAGAAAAATCTTAATGACAATTTGAAAAAACATTGTTAAAGTGATTTCAAAAAATGAAACTGTATTTTTACAAATTCACATCTCTATTAGGCATAAAGAGAAACACTTTATGGGAAATTCATTATTAATGTTGATAAACAAAGGTTCAGTAAGCTGGTATGACAAAGCTAAAGCAAGTGCAATTGTGCATGTGTGTTTTATAACTAAATTTATTTACGATTCCACATGGCTTTCTATTAAAATTGGAGATAAATCTTTAAAAAGTTGATCACTCAACTTAGCACTTACCTCATATGGGTGATAATGAGTGTTGTGGTGGGAATGAAAAAATCATCCACTCTGTCAAATTGCTTTCCCACTGGTTGGGTGTGGATGGTGTGGTGAGGTACATTCCCACTGGCCAGGGTAATTACCTACACAGGACACACCTTGGTTAGCCCTCAACAATGCAGTCACTGAATAGTATAAGCTTTAATGTTATTTAGAGATAAAATAAATGATTCCGGCATTTTTTCGCATAGGCTTTATGCCATTCTCAAAATTAATGTATTATTATCCAAATTCCAATTCTGAGATTTTGTTGCTTGTTTTAAATATAGAAACGTTTGTTTCTATAAAGAAAAAAATGGAAAAATATATGTCTTGAACAATTTCAGCTTAAAATATAATATAAATAGATATATAAGCAACTTCTGCATTATAAAACTCCTAATCTCCTTATAATGAGAAAGATAAATGCAAACATAAAGATAATGTGAAATATCAGGGCACAATTTCTCCAGTATAACATAACTAGCAACATAGTTCTGGGAACTTCAAAATAAATTATGTGAAACATTCAAAATGTTTAAAATCGTAGAAAACATAAAACCATATTTTAAAGCTTTTCCTCCTATCATTGAAAAATAACTGTTTTAAGTGTTTTAATAAAAGATATTTCATCTTTTATAATAAATTGGTTTTTAAACTTTTATGGTTTTTTAAAGAAAAGGTCACTACATTTAAGCTAGTTGATTTCTCCTATTCCATTAGTTAACAAATCCTATTAGTTCGTTCTTCAGATCTGTTTGCACCGGTAACCTTTCATGGTTCCCACTGCACAAACATTGTTCTGGTAGCCTTTTAAAGGGCTTTTTTCCTGCTTTGATTTATCCCCTTTTAAATACTTTCTACGTATGATCACCAAAGTAATTTCCTAAATTATTGACTAAGTGTTAATTAGTGGTTGTCCCTCAAGACTGAAACTTTTCCTTTGGTTTCTATGACAAGATTTTATTTAATTATTTTTATTTTTAGAGTTTGTTTTTCTTAAAGGGTCATTTTTCTTCATTTAAATGAATATACTTTCATTGACTTCCACCAGAATTCCACCTGGCTGGTGCCGAATTCCTGAACAGCAGCAAAATGGAAGGCCTTTATTTCAAATTATTTCCTGGGAATATCTTCCTCTCTAATTACTGTGCATTTGATAGGACATTAATTATACAACAATTATGAAATTTGTGCATCACAGAATCATTATGATTTTTAAAGCAGTATTTCAAAAGGTTTATAAGACACATATAACTTTTAAAAATAAAACAAATTATGATAAATATTTGAGAATCCATCTAAGGACACTTCCAATAATTGGAAAATATTGTCATATATCTAAAATTCTGACACTTAGTCTTTACCAATTATAAATACCTCAGAAAATACATATTTGGCTTTC
The DNA here is from genome assembly GCF_009761245.1 of Sapajus apella. Taxonomy (NCBI): domain Eukaryota; kingdom Metazoa; phylum Chordata; class Mammalia; order Primates; family Cebidae; genus Sapajus; species Sapajus apella. Next base: position 3,569,276 of record NW_022437007.1, on the reverse strand, counting down.
ATATTTGACAAAGATGTATGGATTAAATTATAATAAAAGTTAAAGCACAAAGAAAAAAGGTAAGTAGAATTTTCTGATTTTTGAGATCATGCTTCAAGGATCAGTGGGTATCATTAGAAGATATGCTGCATTAGGGCAAAACAAAAAAAATTAACTTCCTAGCCTTTGCAAACTAGCATTGATTTCTTTTCCAGCTTAATCTTTTATCATAATGGCATGGGAAACACTAGAGCCAAAATGAGGTTTTGCCCATATTTTTGATTTTGTGAATTCAGTTTCTCCAAAGGAAAGATATCTTAACTTCCGTTTCCTTTGTGAATGTTTCCTGATAATCTTTTGGGAGTCAATTATCTATGAATATTTTGACATTTCTGCAGTGTGAGGTCTTTCACAGCAAAGAGCATTGGCAAACTTGGTTTAAGGCTGATGACATAGCAAAAATGCCTTGGAGACTAGTGATGGTATCTTGCTCATGAGAAATTTAGAGAATTATCTCTTTTGAAACATTTGCTGATGTTCAAGGGAATTGACCTACTCCTCCTCTTCCAGGGGAAAATTTTCATACATTCTAGACTAATGACGATTATCGCTCCAAACAGAGGAAAGACTGATATGTTAGCAGCTTAAAAACTGCAGACACTTATAATTCTAGGGTCCCTCTCCTTTAATGCAACTTTGCTGGACACACAGGGTAGCATTAGTTTCTCCATGTGACACAAAGTCTATTTGGGCTGGGGCATAAACACTAATATGCCTCATGAGTGAGACATGGTCTATTCTCTGATCCAGAGACCTCACGTTTCCTATCATATTGTTTGCCTATCTATCTATCTATCTATCTACCTATCTATCCATCAATCACCTATTTAATCAATCTCATATCTATATTCATATAACACGCACACACATAAACTTTATGTAAATAAATCTTCTTGTATATACCTTTGTAAAGAATACTTCTTAATTCCTACACTCCATTTTATATTTTCAGTTGTGACACTTACCTTCCACTCCCACCCAGCAAATATTTTTAAAATTTACTATATTCTATTAGCACAAAATATTTTTATTGAGCATCCAGAAAAAACTAAGAACGCATTTTTTAGATGACTGGATAATGTGTGGGAAGAATACCTCTATAAAGCTTTTTTCTCTGTACAATATCAAATGAATTTGTCTGAATTATTTTGTGGCAAAATTGTAACATTGGGAAGGTTGTTAATCTATCCAAGTAGCATGGTTCAAAGGGAGAGGAAGGGATCAATTCTGAAGAAAATTGTATATTAAAAATATATGCAGCTTTATTTTTTATAAAAGACATAAAAAATGTAAACTTTTAAGCTATGCTAATCTTAAAGTTAACAGTGTATTAAAATAATTTATAAGATGATTTTCTAAAAAATCATATATATTGACCTGTTTTATTTATCTTTTCAAGAGTATACTTAAATACAAAATCTCAAATTACAAACACCTATTACCACATTATGATAGATCATTCTAAAAGTTGCCCACTATGAAGATTGTGCTTTTTCCATCAATAGATTGGCTCTGTCACTCCATCCTCTTGAATCTGGGCAGGCAACATGACTTGCTTTGATCAATAGTATGTGGCACAAATGGCTTTATGTGAATTTGGAAGCCCATACCTTACCTGGTCTTGTAGCTTCCATGTTTGTAACCTGAAACCATTATGCTGTGAAGATGCAGGATGAGTGTCACATGCAAGGGACACAAGGCACCCAGCTGAGCACTAACACCATGTGATAGACATGAGGATGAGGCCATTCTGAACCTTCCACCTCTAGCCAAGTTATCAGGTAACTGGCATCCACAAGTGCTCCCAGGTCATGTCAGCAGAGCTGCCCAGATAGCCAACTCACAGAATTGTGTGTCATCCTTCAATTTTATGACCTCACGCTTTAAGAGCAGATTCAATTGCAAAATAAATAACTAAAATACTATAATATAGTTTCAATGTTTCATATGACACATATTTCTAGTGAATATAAAATGATCCATCATTATACTAGCTATATGAAAATATTCTATTTAAATAAAAATTTCACTTGTAAGTTAAATATTGCAATATCGAAAATAACACAGAAACGTTAAAATCTTGGTAGTGACAATTGATTAAAAATATAACCAATCCATTTAACAGAATTTATTTTAAAATGCCCAAAAGTTAATAATTTGGGGTTTTGTTAAAAGAGGGATATTCAAGGCAGTAGCAAAATTGCAAAGCATCTTGAAAAATATTATAGTATAAAAATTTCCAGGGCCAAACACTCCTTCCCATTCCCTTTCTGTTTCTGCTTAAACTTGTAATTATAAAAGTCTAAAGACTGTTTGAAAGGGTCATGATCAAAATGCAGATTTTTTTCTGTATCTATGAAGTTCTCACATAAACAACTTCAAGGCAGAGGCAAAATCCATAAGATTAACACCACTACTCTTCCTTTAGAAATAAGCCTGTTATCAGATAATACAATATTATCAGATTAGAGAAAAATGGACATTGTTTTCAGGACTTTGCTGTTGAATTCTCTTTGTCTCTATCACACAGGCCTTACCAAAATTGTTTAATGGTAAATTATGACTTTTCCCCGCCTCTAATGGCATCAGCTTTGTCACTATAGGTTATTCTTTTGGCATATAAATATAACCTTTAATACATATAAGCTATGATTTTTCGCAATCTAAAAGTACTTGAGAGTCAACTATTTTGTCCTTTTCTTTGCCCATCTAGTTATGATAAAAGCTATCATCCTCAGATGGAAAATTATAATTGTTAAATGGTCACAAATATCCAACAAAATGTTGAAAGTTTTAAAGATCATTGTTTTCTCAAGTATACTGAGATGCACTTACCTGTAGTGTTGGTGACGTCTTCTCCAAGTTACCCCAGCTTAGCACCCAGACCTGATCATGCGATTTGTCATAGTGTAATTTAACTGGGACAGGGTCTGTGCTCACCGCCTTCAATAAATAAGAATGGAAAGAAATGTTTTAGACTAAACTATTAGTTAAAAGCTAGGCCAGAAATTCTGAAGATTCTAATTTAGATGTCAGATTAAAAATTTATTTTGCCAAATATATAGTTTCCTAAGCTCTTATTTGATCAATTTGGAAATGTCATACTTTAATATGGCCTTTCTAAATTATCATATTTTATCATATATGATTATCATGATCACAATTATCATGTACATGATAAACATTTTGTTTATCATTTGCACAACTGTACATAGCTTTAAGTTCATGCATTACCTATGTACATTGTGAGGTTAGGATAAGCTATTTAGAAATTGAAGATAGAAAGATTAATACATTCATTTTAGTTAAATGTTGAATTCAGGTGGGAACTATGTTTACACAATTAGACTTATTTTATCCCAATTCTGGTTATGGGATTTTACTGTCTGTAACGTTAAAATGCCAACAATCTGATATATGGCTGTAACTTTAAGGAATGATTAGCTAATTATGTTTCCTTAATGAGAAACTCAAAACCACAGAAGAAAAATGAATGCCGCTTCTTTTTGTTTTTTGTTGGTTTTTTTTTTTTTTTGCACTATGCTTGCTATGAAAATGTGTTTTTCTGCTAATATTTAGCATTCACTTAAAACAAAATTCTCAGAAAACAAATTGATGCCAGGAAGCTACTTCATTCACCTTCATTTTATTCTATTCATATTACAAGCTAACAACATTTAAAATTAATTTCCAGGAGTAGGTACTTATATATTTTCTGATTATATAACATAAAACAAATTGTATCAAATAAAACAAACTTTATCCAACAGTGAAAGCATTTCTTCCCAAGTCTCTATTAAATAGCCTTAGAGAATTTTCTATGTACTTATCCATAATTCAATGTTCTTCTCAGTGCATTAGTAACAGGTAAACTATAGTTGTGGTTGGAAACATGGAAATTTATATTTCAAATTAAATGTTAGCAATTAAGTCTTACTAAGGCATCTCTTTTCTAAAATAATGCCCTTCATTTTGCCTATTTAAAATTCTCAATATTCTTGGATTACTGAGGCAATTATTGGATTTTGGAGGAAATCCACTTAAACATTTTTATATTAGAGTCTTCACCCCTTTTTTCCTGGCTAAGAGAACCAGTATACTGTTTTGAAATCAGATGGGCAGCAATGTCCTCAGGAAAGGTAGCCCACTTGGCAAGCACCATGGATCCAAGGTATTGACTCATTTTATATCATTTTGATTGATATTGAGTTTTCTGGCCGCTTCAGAGGCTAGGAGTGGTCACATTGCATATTCTATTTTCTGTATGTAAGGATTAAAAGGGTGCGTGAGCCGGGCGCGGTGGCTCAAGCCTGTAATCCCAGCACTTTGGGAGGCCGAGGCGGGTGGATCACGAGGTCAAGAGATCGAGACCAGCCTGGTCAACATGGTGAAACCCCGTCTCTACTAAAAATACAAAAAATTAGCTGGGCATGGTGGGACGTGCCTGTAATCCCAGCTACTCAGGAGGCTGAGGCAGGAGAATTGCCTGAACCAGGGAGGCGGAGGTTGCGGTGAGCCGAGATCGCGCCATTGCACTCCAGCCTGGGTAACAAGAGCGAAACTCTGTCCCCAAAAAAAAAAATAAAATAAAATAAAATAAAATAAAATAAAAGGGTGCGTGATTTCTGACAACGATACTGCATTCTATGAACAGAGATAAGAGGAGAAGACTTCCTTCGACCACACGTTCTCTTATTTCCCACTATGAATGCAGTCCTGTGGGGATATTAAACCCCTAGTTTCCAAGGTCATTTTGTGGCCATGAAGCTATTAGGTAAAGAGGAAAGCCTAATACTCTGAGAGTACAGAGTAGAAAAATGAAAGGAAACTGAATACTTTATAACCTTGAGTTGCTACACAAACATAGAACAGCTATTCCCAGGCTTGATTTTATTTAGGTAATTAAATAGTTTTATTGCTTAAGGAATAGTTAATCCGAATTTTGTTAATTGTGTTTGAAAGCCAGATGTTTCATTTAATTTTTTTCATGTACTAATCAATAATTTCAAAGCATATATAGCCCTAAAACCCCATAATTAATCATTACACTAATGACAAAGCCATAAGAATATTTTGATTTTTCATATTTTATTTTTATATGTTAAACTTGATCTATGTGTGAATCTAATAGCCTATTTTGCATACAGCTTTAAGTGGAATAATCTTTAGATCTTTAAAATGTTAAGATAAAATTGCTTAACACAAATGACAAAAGCAACAATAAAAATGATCTCATTGTTATTTAATTGTAAGAATATATCAAAGGTCTGTAAGTAACTATAAGGATCTGGGAACAATTTGAATGGAAATTTCCAGCGTGCCAGCTCTCACAAGTTGCTTTTCTTTTCACCAGACCTTTCATAAGTATTATCTTATAGAAAAATACTACAAACCATAGGTTATGCTAACACCCACATTTAATAGGATAAGGAAAGTGAGGATTAGTCTTTGTGGTCATCAGCCAATAATCAGGACAGCTGAGATCTGATAGCTTGTGTTACTTTCCAGTGTGAGAACCTCGCTGCATGTGAAAGACACTCCCTCTTAGTTGGTTGTTTATTCTGGGAATGTGTGGATATGTTGCTCTCTTATTTATGCCGCATGTATATTAAAAAAAAAAAAAACGTGGCTGAATCTCACAGCAGAACATTCTGGTCTCTGCGCACCGCCACCCCCCCCCCCCCAATAATAAAGCAAGTTTCAAGTATATAAAAAAAAATCTTTTGAGTCTTTTTTCTGTATTGGAGATTAAAAAGAAACCCAAGGGGTTCAAATACGTGCTGTCATCTCTAGAAGCAATAAAATCCTAGCGGAGAATCACTGAAAGTCAGTATAGTTCATGTTTCTGAGCATGTAATCTTAAGCCAATTTCTAACTTTAACTCTTTCACTTAAAATAATAATGACTGCAACAATAATAATAGTACCTTGGGAAGTTACTAAATTTTTCTGTGCCTCAGTTTCCTCTACAATAAAATGGAGACTGTAATAATATCTACTTGAAAGGGTTATTGTGAGTATTAGGTGAGACAGTAAAGTGCTTGGGGTGTGCCTGGTCAATATTAAGCACCATGGAAATACCACTCATACTACTACTATACCATTAGAAACACTAATTGAGCTAGATATTTTAGTGACTATAGCCTCATAATGTTTTAAGGTTAGATAGTGCAATTTCTTTCTTTAATAAGTGAAAGAACTGAGACCTACAAGAGAAAATCAATCCATTTCTGTCCTTGAAGAATTTATAGAGGGTGAAAACAGCACTTAAAACAACTTGATGTGTGTCACAAAATAAAAATAAGGACGTAGCTCTATGAAAGCTCAGAGGAAAAAGTAAAATGCAGCATAAAATATAAGGAGAAGAGGTAAGGCTTTGATTGAGCCTTAAAGAATAAATATTTTTATGAGTGGAAAGAAAGAATATTTTTAAAAGTTAAATTATGGTAATATTTTACAGGAAGTGTCAGAAGGCAGTTCATGATGAATTGCCTTCACATAAATTAGGATACATGTATTTGGAGGAGAAAAATATCAATCAATTTTCAAAATAACTTCAGACTTTGAAAAATGCTCAATGATCTTCAAAAACTGTGAACATTTTGTTTCAGCATTTCAAAAGTTTCGTACTAAATTCAGTTATTTTGCTGTCTGGTTATAAAAGTTCACCAGAACTGAAAAAGATATGAAGAACAAAATAAAGAAATGTATGTAACATTATTTGGAAAAATCATAATTTTTAAGAAAATTTATCTATATTCAAGTTTGATATAACACATTTTACACAAGAAACATTTATGTGATTTTCTATGTCAATAGAATCATATATTAAGGATAAAAATATTCCCGAATGAGCATCTTCAGGAAAATAGTTCCATGACCCAAGTTTTAGTCAAAAAAGCAAGTGTGTTACTATTAATACCATCAGCTTTGGCAAGGGAATAAATTATGTGTTGAATTTTAAAAAATATCTGCTAGTATGCTATTGAAATTGACTTTAAAGAATCAGTACATTTAGACCAATTGCTGTTTCTAGAACAGAAAGGCAATATTTTTTGACACTTACAAAATTTGTTTTTGCCAGAAGACAACTTCTGAACTTCTTTGTCACAAAAAATTTGAAATGGTTCTCCACATGTTACACAAAGGATTGAAAGATTCTGTCATCTTTGACCACAGTCTTCCTCCCACACTTCACATCCTCAGGAAAGGCAACCGAATCTGTCTTCTAAATGATGATGCCTTTGCAATGTCTCTGCTATCCCCCAAAACACAGTCGTCATTATCATTATCCTGTGGTGTCTATGGTGTCTTTTAACCTTATACCCCTTAGTTTTTCTCACAGATTTTTCTCCGTGATTTTTTTCTTTTTCTTTTTTCTTTTGAGATGGAATCTCGCTCTGTCATGCAGGCTGGAGTGCAGTGGTGTGATCTCGGCTCACTGCAATCTCCACCTCCCTGGTTCAAGTGATTCTCCTGCCTTAGCCTCTCGAGTGGCTGGGAATACAGGCATGCGCCACCACGCTTGGCTAATTTTTTTGTGTTTTTTGGTAGAGATGGTGTTTCACCATGTTAGCCAGGATGGTCTCCACCTCCTGACCTCGTGATACATCTGCCTTGGCCTCCCAAAGTGCTGGAATTACAGGCGTTAGGCACCAAGCATGGCCTTTTTTCATTCTTTAAGCATCAGACAAGTCATGACAGTCATCAGCTCAAAGTCATCAGTTTCTGAAAGGGATAAAATGTGTGCTGGATTTTACAAAATACCTGCTAGGATACTCCTGAAATTTATGGAATCTTCTAATTTCTTTTAAAGTGAAAGCCAAAAGTCCTTATAATGACTACCTGGTTTTACCTGAGCTGACACCTCCGCAGTCTTCAGCCTTGTCACCTACTACACCCTCCTTGATATCTCTGACACAGAATCTCCTGGCCTCCTTCGCTGTTCATTCAATATGTCAGCCATGCTTCTGCCTTTCGGAGGGTCTTTCCCTGAAAAGTTCTTGCCTAGAATCCCAGTGACTGCTTCCTCAACATCTCTGCTCATAATTCACTTTCTCGGCATGGCCAGTTGTATCACCCTATTTAATAATCAAACCTTTCTTCCCCAACACATACCCTTCTCAACTTTCCCAAGCCCTTCTGTCCTTGTTCGGTGGTTTTACGTTTTCCAAAGCACTTACCGTCTTGTATATTACATAATTTATACTTTAGTATATTTATTTCTTTTTGTATGCCTCCATCTAATAGATTCTGTGCTCCCAGAGTTAATGTTTTTGTGTTTGTTTAGGTCAATGATATAAACCATGCACTTAGAATAATACTTTGTGAAATAGTATTCTCAATTTATAATTAATAAACCTCTAAGTCTGCTTAATTGTAAAAAGTTGCAAAATTGTGTAGCATGGCGACTAGTTATTATTAAGATTATTTTATTAATATTTTCTTTAAACTATTTTCTCCTCTGATGTTGAAATTGACGTTATTATTTTATTTAACAAAAATAATTGTTCTCCTGCACCAGGCTTATACAACCTGGATCTTTTAATGAGGTATTTTACAGTCACCTTATTTGTATGAGACACCAACTGTAAAAATTTAATTTTCATAACAATCTTTTTGTTGAAGTATGCGCTATTGTTACCCCTTTATACGGATAGGTAAAAGTAAACAGAAGACTAGGATTACCAACGTGGATCCCTTCATATTGTAAAATTCCCACTTTCCTCTCAAGACACTAAGGTTCACTGTAAGTTACCTGACCATCCAACATACAGATAACTTTAGGTCTTCAATATTGATCCATATATTAACTTTTTATTAAATAAAATATGATTTTTTTAAGATTTAAAAAATGTAAACAGATCTCATGGATTATCTTCCCATAACTCATCACATGTAAGTTCTTTGGGTTTCACATGCTCCACTTTGGAGACCATTGAAGTGCACACTTTTTGTTTATGCAGTCACCATCCATTTAATTTAGGAAAAATGACATGAAGTAAATGCAATATTCAGGAATATACAATTAGGAAAAAGCATTGGTTATGTGCTTATATTTTATTTCAAAAATTAACCTATATAATGCTTATTTATTGCTTACTGTAATTTACATTAAAAAAAATAAAGATGGGTCTTCCTAGTTGCCCAGGCTGGCCTCCAACTTCTGGGCATAAGCAATCCTCCCACCTCAGCCCCCCAAGTAGCTACAGCCACGTGCCACCACAAACACCAGTATAATTTACACTTGACTACCCATATTTATTTTGCTGGAAAAATTGTTTTCACACTCTTGAGAAGCCTATGGAAATGAGACTTACTTATACCTGGCCATTCAAATCCCCATCATAATAGAACAAAGGGGAAAAGTTTGCATATATTGAATGATACTGTAAGATTTTATTTAAGTGATAACTTCCAATTATAAATTGGGAATTTCTCTCCTACATAATAATAACAAAAATAAATGTTGTTGACACAGTAGCCTTTGCTTAGCCTGGGGATATGGAGGCTACTAATAAACAATTCCCCTTCTACAGTTTTATTGAATTATTAAACATTTTCAAAAAAGTTTCAAATAATTTTTAAAATTATACTAAATGGATAGTAGCGGTTTATATATTGGAGTTCTAGAATCTACATTTCTTAGTTTCTTATACAAGTACTGTTTTCAGTGTAATATTGTCATGATGAATAAATTTTTTAACTTATTGCTTTGTAAAATATGTTAACATAAAATATACAGTGTAATAATTAAAATGCTTTTATTTGTCGTAGCTTTATATACATATGGATAAAAACATTTTTTCTTTACCATTTTGAGAACATTGTTGAAGGATACACAATTATTTACAATATGAGACTTTTTTATTTCTTTTTTTGCTATCTAAACTTAACTCCCTCACAATCCCAACATGCATAGTATTAAAAAAATTTATCAATTTTCTTGAGGGGGTGCATATACAACAAATTTAAAACAGATGATCTCGTAGTCAAGGACCAGTTGAATCAATGTCTAAATATGAAATACTGACAATAGCAGCAAAGACACACAGAACTTGTGGTTTGTTCTTGACATGAAGGAACAGTGAAGCACAGCTTGTTTATCAGTCTGACAAGGAAAGTACCAGCTGGCTAATTAAGTGAACCTAATTTAAAATAATGATGCAGTTCTCAAGATAATGCTCTAATGGCTGGAGGAGACTGCTGATGATACTTAAGAATACTCCTGAGGTGTTACAATAAGCCCCTTCTGCATGCAAGCAAAACTTGATCTTTCTCCATAGATGACAAAATGAGGTCAGTTGTTTACTAGCTAATACTACAAAACAATATCTGTATGACATTCTTACAAAAACTTTAATGGTGAGAAAAGCAATAATTGAAACAATCTGACATTTAAAGCAACACCAAGTTTATAGATTCCATTAAAAAAAGGTGACCTTTACTTTTTTAGCTGTAGATAAAAATGATATTCATTTATTTGCTGAAAACAAATATACCAATGATCTCCTAATGCTAATAATTTATTATAAAGTTTGTAAAATCTTATATTGTCATAAAAATGCTTGTCATTTTAATAATAATATTTAATATATAGTTCACATTTTTAAGAATGTTTAGTCCCCACATACACATTTAATACCAGTCCACACAGTCAAATACATGCAAAAATCAGAAAATATCGTTTCATAGATGAGCATAGCATGAAATACCAGGTACTCAGTTTAATCGGATTGAAAAAGAAAACTTCAAAGTTTAAATTTCAATAAGTTTAACATTATTTTCTTTATTATTATTGTGTTCAAGAAGGCATTTTGATTTTTGGACTTCACTGTCTCATTTCTATATCCATACTATGTATAATGTATAGCATTTTTTTAATAATGTTTGGGAGATAATTAACTAAATTTTGATAATAATTAGTATTATTCATTGCCTCTGTATAATATACTCAGATTAGAAAAAAAATAAGTAAATAAAAGCACATCATACAGTAAGGAATTAAAACATCATTTGGGCATGAAAAAACCTAACTTTGAATCTGGGTTCAGTTGACAAAAGTGGTCAAATTGAGAATTGATGCTTTGTTTTTACAAAACTAACTTTGTACTTTGCAGTTCACTATAAATGTAAGTGTGTGATATCTTTACACACTTCAGTTACTAGGATTATTTATCTATAAACAGAAGTCAATATTTTTGTCTGTGAAATCGACCATTTTACATGTTGTTTTAAATTAGAAAAATCGTCAAGAAAATTTCAAATTCTAAAAGATGAATTATTTTCAAGCATAAAAATAGAGTCATTAGCATATTCATAACTCAACTTTAAGCATGTACTTTGAAGACTAAAATTCACATACTCCTAAGGTAATATTAAGACAAATAAAAGGATGAGTTATTTCACCCAGCAGGTAGTAGAGTTATGGAACTCATTATCTAAAGAAGTTCACAGGCTAAAATTATACATAGTTTCAAAAAAGAGAGCTTAGGTAAATTCAAAAATAGCACAACTTAAATTTTTTAAAGAGAAATGTATGTATTTTAGTGGCATATATATGCATAATACTTGAGGTTGATATTTACAGTCAACAACGTGCCTCAAAAAGTACTTTCCCTCTCAGAAAGAATACTACAGAGATGTACCCTATATGGGAAGTTCCATTCCATACACTCAGGTGATCACTAAATTTCTATAGAATAGTTTGTCTGGAATGGCCCAAATAATTGCAGTTCTTATTTTACTCTCCTTCTTTCTAGCAAGGTATTTAATAGCTCTCATTATTGAAAACACCTTTTTTATAATTATAGAAAGGTAATAATCAACCATATCACATACCTCTCTAGAGTTGAGTGAGCAACATCCACTACACACTACTGTCTCTGTGTTTTGCTTCGAGGACTAAGTGCCTACTTTTTCCTTTTTTTTAGACAATAGGAACATATTTGATATGTTGCTTTTGCTTCTGACTGTTCTTCTAATGGAGGGCAGCTATAGAAAATGCGGCAATAAGGCTGATAAACGGTGGCATTGGACAGAATGTATCAAGACAAGGTAAGGATTTGTCTTTGATAGTAGAATATATGAGAATATACAGTGACTATTAGAAAATCTTGAATTATAGCAGCAGGTCTACACTGGCTTTTTAGTTTGCTGTCAGCAAGCCTATTCCTCAGGATAGTTGGGAATGTCCTCTTATTCCAAGAGCATGTAGAGAGAAAAAACAGGGAATCAACTGCTTAGTTAATGAAGATACACATTTTTACATTAACAAGAGAATCGTTGTTTGTTTCAGTATTCTTAAACCAGTTCATTTGGTCAGTCATAAAATCATTTTTTCTTGATTTCTTCTTGGGTTTCATGTCATTAACTTATATTTTCTCTTTAATTTGGCCGCTCATAGTCTTTTTAAATTTTACTAGCAAGATTTTAACTTAATATTTTCTTAGTTGATTTTATTCTCTGTAAGACTGTGTGTATATTTCTTCTTTCATTCAATTTTGATAGTATTAATTGTGATTTTTGTCCTTGTTATTTTCCAAAATTTGCAGATTCACCTACTTCATTAGTCTTTTATCATTTTTTTATATTTTGGTAGATATATTTAACATGAAGTTTACCATCTTAACAATTTTTAAGTGTATTGAAATATATTCATAATTCTGTGCAACCATCACTACCATGAATCTCCATAATTCTTTTTCTTGTAAAATTGAAACTCTATAGTCATTAAACAATAGTTCTTCAATTCTGCCTCTTCCTCACCCGGAAATTACTATTCTACTTTCAGTCTATATTATTCTGACTACTCTAATTACCTCATCTAAATGGAATCAAACAGTTTTTGTCTTATTATAACTGCCTTATTTCACTTAGCATAATGTCCTCAGATTACATCCAGGTTGTAGCATATTTCAGAATTTCTTTCCCTTTTAAGGCTGCATAATATTCCATTCTATTTCTAAAGCATATTTTATCTATTCATCTGTCAACTGACACTTGAACTATTTCCACGTGATAATTCTATTTTTAATTTTATAAATAACCACCAAAGTCCTTTTCAAAGTAGCTCCTACATTTTATATTCCCACCAATAATGCACAAGGATTTCAATGTCTCCACCCACCAAAAGTTATTTTTTGTTTGATAGTAGCCATCCTAATAGATATGAGATGACATCCCATTGTAGTTTTGGCTTACATTCCCCTAATGATTACTGATATTGAACATCTTTTTATATGCATATTTATACACATATTGAACATATTTTTATATGCACATGTATAATATGTTTGGAAAAAATGTCTATTGACGTTCTTTTCCCACTTCTGAATTCAGTTTTACTTATTTTTTTGGTTGAGTTTTAGTAGTTCTCTACATATATGGGATAGTAATCTCTTATAAGATATATTATCTGCATATATCTTCTTCTGTTCCGTGGGTTGCCCTTTTACTTTTCACTCTGTTAATATTATCTTTGAATGAGGAGCTTTTTAAACAATTTTATGAAGTTCAATTTATGTAGTTTTTCTTTGGTTGCTTGTACGTTTGTTGTCACATCTAAGACATCCTTGCCAAATCCAATATTATGAAGCTTTTGCTCTATCTTCAAACAGTTTTAGTTTTACATCTGAAATTTAGTTCTTTTATCAATTTTACGTTAGTTGTTATTTATGGTGTTATGTAAGATTTCAATTTCTTTTGCACGTGGATATCCAGTACCCCAGCATCACTTATAGAAGGACTGCCATTGCTCCACTGAATGGCCTTGGAACCCTTATCAAAGAGAATTTGACTATATGTGTTTATTTATGGACTTTACATTCTATTCCATTGTTATGTATGTCTGTCTTTATGCTAGTACTACACAGTTTTACTTACTGGAGACATTGCAATAAATTTTGACATAAAAAAATGAGAGTCCTCCAGCTTTGTTCTTCTTTTTCAAGACTACATTTGCTATTTAGGGTCCCTTAAGATTCCATTGAATTTTAGCATGAGCTTCCCTATTTCTGAAAAGAAAAATGCCTTAGGGACTTTGATAAGAATTTGACTGAATCTGTAGATTGCTTTGGGTAGTACTGACATCTTAACAATACCTAGTCTTTCAATTCAAGAACATGGGATGTTTTCCCATTTATATATCTCCTTTAACTTATTTCAATAATATTTTATAATTTTCCTTGTATATTTTTCACCTTCTCTCTTAATCCCTGTGCATTTAATCTTTATTATGTTACTATAAGTTAAACCGTTTCCATAATTCTCTTTGCAATTTGTTTATTGTTAGTGTATAGAAATGCAACAGATTCATCCATGTTCCTTTCTTTTCTGACACTTTATTAAATTCACTCATTAGTTCTAATAATATTTTTGTTTAATTTTTAGGATTTTCTATATGTAAGATTGTGCCATTTGCAAATCATTATCTTCTTTCTTCTTAATTTGGAAGGTTTTTAACTTTCTATCCTAGTTGTTCTGGCTAGAAGCCCAGAACAATGTTAAGTACAAGTGGTAAAAGTGGGCATCCTTGTCTTTTTCCTGATCTTAGAGGAGAAGCTAAGTCTTTTATCATTGGGTTTTTCCCACCTGGGTTTTATATGTTGTAGTAGTTTCTTCCCATTCCTAGTTTTTTTGCATATTTTTATCATTAAAGAGTGTTAAATTTTATCACATGCTTTTTTTCATCAATTGAGATGGTCATGTAATTATTCTCTTTCATTTTGTTAAGGTGGTTTATTACAACGTTCTATCTTTGTATGTTGAATAATCCTTGCATTCCAGGAATAAATCCTACTTAGTCATGGGTATGGATATGATGCAGTTATGTGCTGCTGAACTTGGTTTGCTAATATTTAGTTGAGTGTTTGTACATCAATATTCATAAGGCATCTTGGGCTGTAGGTGTGTTTTCTTGCAGTGTTTTTATCTGGTCTTTGTATCATGGCAATGCTTGCTTCATAGAAATGGTTAGGCAGAATTTACTACTCTTCAATTATTTTAGTAAGGTTTGAGAAATATTGGTGTTAGTTCTCATCAGGTTTAGGGCTTTTGTTGGGATATTTTTGATTACTGATTCAATTTTCTTAGTAACTGAAAGTATATTTATTTTTTCTATTTTATTATAATTTAGTCTCACTGCATTTTGTGTGTCCCTAAGTTAGTACATTTTATCTAGGTTATCCAATTTGACAACATACAATTTTTCATGATACTTTCTTATAATAGTTTGCATTTCTATAGCATTGGTATAATAGTAATATCCCCACTTTCATTTCTGATTTTATTAATTAAAGTCTCTCTCTTTTTTTTTTAATCCCATCTAGCTAACATTTTTGTCAATTTTCTTGGTCTTTTTAAAGAATTAAGTTTTGGTTTCAATGGTTTCCCCTATTCTCTATTTTATCTCTTTTCTAATTTTTATCAGTACTTTCCTTCTGCTAGCTCTGACTTTAGTTCTTTTCCTTTCAGTTTTTTAAGTTGTAAAGATAGGTTGTTGATTTGAGGATATGTCTTTATTTTTTTAAATGTAAGTATTTATCATTCTAAACTCCACTCGCCCCGCTTCCTTCAACACTGTCTTGCAGTGTTCCATAAGTGTTGGTCTGTTGTGCTTTTATATTCATTTGCCTCTAAGTGTTTTCTAATTTTCCTCATAACCTTTTTTTTGATTGGTTGTTTAAGGTTGTTTTAATTTCCAAAATTTAAAAAAAAGTTTCCAATTTTACTTTTATTATGGAACTCTAATTTTACACCATTATGCTTAAATAAGATAATTTTTATTATATCTAACTTTTAAAATCTGTTGAGACTTAATTTCCGGCCTAACATATGGTCTATCCTGGAAAACACTCCATGAGTACTTGAGAGAAAAATATATAGTATATGCTGTTGTCATTGGTTAGAGTATTCTGTATATATCTGTTAGATCTGTTGGTTTATTGTGATAAGTCCTCTACTCCCTTTATTATCTTGTGTCTGGTATTTCTATCAATTATTGACAGTGGGGTATTGCTGCTTTCAATTATCATTATAGAACTCTCTATTTCTCTTTCTAATTCTGCCAGCTTCTGCTTCGTACCTTTTGATAATTTGGTATTAAGTATACACATGTTTATGATTTTTAAATCTGCTTTCTGTATTTAATTTTTTATTAATAAATTATCTCCCTTTTTGTCTCTAGTATTTTTTTTTTTTTTGAGGCAGAGTCTAACTCTGTCACCCTGGCTGGAGTGCAGTGGTACAATCAAAGCTCACTGCAGCTTTGACTTCCAGGTTCAAGTGATACTCCCACCTCACTCAGTTTCCCAAGAATGTGGGATTACAGGTGTGTGTCACCACACCCACCAAATGTGTGTGTATACACACACACACGCACATTTGTATATGTTGTCCAGGTTGGTCTTGAACTCCTGGGGTCATGCAGTGCCCCTGTTCTGACCTCCCAAAGTGCTGGTATTAGAGGTGTGAGCCAACATACCAGGCCCTTGTACTACCTTTTTTAATCCCTTAACTTTTAAACTTCTAGTGTGATTATGCCTAAAGCCTCTCGTAGACAGCATATAGTTTGATCATGTTTTTTTAATCCATTCTGTCAATCTCTGTCTTTCGATTAAATAATTTAAGCAATTTATATTTAAATTAATTAGTGACAAGGAGGCACTTAACATTTATTATCTTGCTATTTGTCTTCTATATGTCTCATTGATTCCACCTCTCATTTCCTGCATTATTGTTTTCATTCATGTTTAGTTAATTTTTTGTAATGAAATGTTTAAACTTCTCATTTTCTTTTGTCTATATTCTGCAGCTATTGTCTTTGTGGTTAGTGTGGGGATTAAGTTTAATATCACAAGTTATAGCAGGTCTATAGAGGCTAAACTTCAATAACATACAAAACTCTGCTCCTTTAACAGCTCCATCCTGATCCCTTTCAGTTGTTTATGTTACAAAATTACATTTTTGTACATGATGCACCAAATTACATAAATAAATAATTCTTATAAACTCATAATTTTCTTAAACGATGTGGAAAGCAAAAGGGATTTTGCAAATCAAAATTACAATAATGATAGTTTTAGACTAATAATATTTATGCATTAATCTCCTATCAGGTAAGAGACAAAAAGTGAAGTTATAAAATTTTATTATAATCAAATTAGCTTCCATGATTTTCCATGTATTTGCATTTATAAAGACCTTTATTTTTCATATGACTTCAAGCTACTGACCAGTGATTTTTGTTTTGTTTTTTCTTTTTTTTTTTTGATACAAAGTCTTACTTTGTCACCCAGGCTGGAGTGCAGTGGCACAGTCTCAGCACACTGCAACCTCAACCTCCGTCTCTTGTGTTCAAATGATTCTCCTGCCTCAGCTTCCTAAGTAGCTGGGGCTACCGGTGCATGACACCATGCAAAGCTAATTTTTGTATTTTTAGTAGAGGCAGGGTTTTACTGTGTTGGGCAGGATGGTCTCTATCTCCTGACCTCATGATCCACCTGCCTCGGTCTCTCAAAGTGCTTGGATTACAGGCATGAGCCAACGCGCCTGGCCTGTCTAGTGTTTTTGTTTGTTCATTTGTTTGTTTAATTTACTTTGCAGGACTACTTTGAACATTTCTTACAGGACAAGTCTAATTATAGCAAACAAACTCAGTTATTGTGTATCTGGCAATGTCTTAATTTCTACCTCAATTTTGAAGGATAATTTTTGTAGAATATAAGATTCTTGATTGACTTTTTTTTTTTTTTGGCTTGTAGTACTTTGAATATATTGATCCACTGCCTTCTGACCTCCATAGCTTCTAGTAATAAATCTGTTAAAAATTTTATTGAGAATACACAATATAATATTGAGTTCCTTCCCTCTTACTGCTTTCATGATTCTTTCTTTGACTCTGGCTTTTGGAAGTGTAATGCTAATGTGTCTTGATGTTGGTCACTATTGTTTATCTTACTCGGACTTTATCGATCTTCATGAATGTTTATATTCAAGTTTTTCATCAATTTGGAAAGTTTTTAGCCATTATTTCCCCACATATTCTCTTGGCCATGTCTTCTTTCTTATCATTCTGGGACTGCCACAGTGTATATGTTAGTACTCTTGACTAAGCCTCATAAGTCCCTTAGACTTGGTTCACTCCTCTTCAATTGTTTTTCTTTCTGGTCCTCAGGCTCAATGATTTCATTGTCCTATCTTCAAGTTTGTTGATTTTTCTGTCTGCTGAAGTCTGCTTTGGAATACCTCTAGTAAATTTTTCATTTCAATTATTGTACTTTTTAACTTTCAAATTTTTTAAGTTTTTAAAATTCTTTACTCATATTTTCATTTTGTTTGTACATTTTTTCCTCAGCTTCCTTTATATCTTTAGTGCTTTGAGCATCTTTAAGATAGTTGTTTTAATGTCTTTAAAGTCTGCCTCCTGTCTTTCTCAGGAATACATTCTGTTGATTCATTTCTGTTTTTTTAAATGACCATACTTTCCTGTTTCTTTCTATGCGTTATGACTTTCTTTTTTTTAAGACTAGGCATTCAAATCTAATGATTGTGATAACTCTAGAGATAAGATTCTTCCTGTTCCTTGAGTTTGCGATTTTTTAATTGCAATTTTTGCTTTTATTTATTATTGTAGGCTATCTCCATGCCAAAGTTCAACCTAATGTAATCTTAAAGGCTTCTTAGGTATTTTTCTGAG
The DNA here is from genome assembly GCF_009761245.1 of Sapajus apella. Classification (NCBI taxonomy): domain Eukaryota; kingdom Metazoa; phylum Chordata; class Mammalia; order Primates; family Cebidae; genus Sapajus; species Sapajus apella. Next base: position 3,550,541 of record NW_022437007.1, on the reverse strand, counting down.
CCTTTCTCTAGGCTCAGTTTACCAATTCATCACATTCTATTTATTCTCCTGTATGCAGTTGTTTTTTAATAAACTCGTATTTAATGCCTGGTTCTAAAAAGAAGAACTAGAGAAAAATGAAAGAAGATTATAAAAGAACATTAGCCCTGTAAATTTCCTGGAAGTCACTTTTGCCAAAGGAAGAGGAGCTTGCAACAATGCACAAGGTGTAACAACAATGTTCACCCACCTCTGTCTATCGCTCTGTAATCAGAAGTGTCAATCAACAATCAAAGAACAGATACCCAAAAATAAAGGACAGGCTCTTTTTGCTCACCCTAGCTCCTGCATTCTGTGTGCAAGCTGCTCCTGATTTTGTTGTTGTCAACAGTTAATATTTTAATTGATCATACATTTACCAATTTCCTTGCTCACTATCAGATTAAATTTACAGCTAATTTTTTTGATTCTTGAAGTAAACAATTTGTTTCATGTTGTTTCCATTCACATTGGTAATAAAGCCTATGTTTTTGTGTGTCTGACACAATAAACAAATCATGCCATAGTTTTATAATTATTTTTTAAATTTCCACTTAGTCTTTTTGTAATATTTCACTTTATTTTGGTGTTCATTATTTCTACTGAGAATTTGCTACCATCTTAGTAATTTATCTGCCTTTATAAGATCTTCCCTTTTGAAGTAATACAACCAGAAAGCAAAAGAAAGATATTAAAGAGGCAGATAAATTACTTCCTTTTTAAAGTATATATACATTTTTTTCATTTGAGTTTCATTGTCTTCCTGAATCTGAGAATTGACATAAGTGGTTCTGTATTTTTTTATGTTATATACATTATTACAGTTTATTACACTTTATGCAATTATTACTTATTTGGACCTAAATATTAACTTTTTACTTTTCTATTATGTATTTTAGGAAATATTATTACACATTATGTTAGTCCTGACTTTATATCTTAATTTCTTATTTATATTATCCTTCTCTTTTCGACAATACACTGCATTATTTGAATTACTACATTATTTGTAACTCAGGTCCATCTCTTAACTTATTTAATCAATCTCCTCTTTTATTTAAACTATTGTTTAATGTATACACAGCAATTTTAATTTTAATCATTAATTTTAATTTTTAGAAGATATATTTTGGCTTTTTTCAATTTTAATAATCTATTCAAGAAATACTGTTATAAAAGTTGAAAACAAAATTATAACAAACAAAATGATCATCAATGTAGAACTATAGAAAAAGTCTCAATTGTGCAAACATTTCACATCTCCCTAATTTTATCAGTAGATTAAATATGATATTGGTTAAAAATTTAGCAGGAATGTATAGAAATTCACTACTGCTAGTCACCTATGCTATTTTTGGAAATGAAATATAATATAATCACTTGGAAAAGTATGCACCTTGGGTAGCTTAACATGCATACACTCACATAAACTCACATGTAATATTTGGTCTCACATTTTAACTCATATATACGTATATACCCAAAGAATTGTATATTTTTACACACAAAAATAAAGTGCACAAAATTGTAGCAAGTCATACTATTCACCATAGTACAAATTTAAATACACCTTAAATGTCTGTTAGCAGTAGAATGGATAAATATAAATCTAGTACTCACATGTAGTAAATTGTAATTATTTATAACAGTTTCTCTATAAGTCATCACTAACACCAAATTACTGAATACTGATTTCCTAAAGGAAATGAAGAGTTATGTTATCTTGAGTTTCTGTTCACATTATTCTAATCAATCAGTCAATCACTTCATAACCTTGTTATATGTATGTATCTGGCTAAAGACAACTTATTTAATATACATCATTGATTGAGGAAGATGGAACTCATGGCCAACATTACTATTCATGCCTGAACAAAGCTTACCATTAGGTGCATCACAACCTTCGTGCATTTGGAACTCTAGACAGCACTTCAACACTGTATGTGGAGGCTATTTTAAACAGCAAAATTGTCAAAAGCACCAATTCTTTTTAAAAGGTGCTAAACTGAGCATGAAAAGGATATTCATTTAGAGTATGAAAGTTAAAACAAGAAGTCAGAATATCTACTTCTTCAGATTCAGCTATGAATGTGTATATTTAGTACTAAAAATTTTTGCCACACTTGGTATGCCCACAAATGACCATGAAATGACATGGTTATGAGTAAATTTAAGAAAATAGGAAGGTAACTGCAAATATAGAATCCACAAACTGTAAGAATCATTTGTAATATGTTTCTCCACACCAACAAAATAATTACACTAGCAACAGCTACAAACAAAATGATTTTGCAATCATAATGTAAAACAAAGCCAGGTTCAGATAGGGAATATCATATATATCTGTTTATATAATGTTCAAAACCAGCCAATGGTTACATGTGGTAATAAAAATCTACATAATGATTTCCTCCAAATAGGTAATATCTAGAAGGATTAATGCAAATAATAATTATTATAATAACATGGTCGTAAGGAGAACCGATTTGGACTGGCCCCAATTTATCAACTTACAAAAATGTGTTAGATACTAAGCTGAAAAATCTGCACAATCATGATTGTATCACAATATTATTATTATCTGCTTTAGTATTTTGTGAAGTCTTTTAAATTCCCCTAGTATTTCATAGTAATGATAGGCATTTTAAAAAATAATACAGTTTATGCAATTATTATCATAGCATTTGAACATTTTATTATTAATATTTTCTGTTAATTTTAAATGTATCACCCTTATTTGACAGTGGAATTATATGAATAATAAGTAATGTTAGCTTTTTCCACTTTTGAACGTCAAGTAGATAATTTATATTCAGTGAATGTAGTTCTCTAGTTGAAAACTCAGTTTAAGAACCAGCCTGATTATTTCTGAAATATATTTATAATTTTAATCCACCAACAAGGAGTTTTGATAATCCCAAACCGAATGCTTGTAATTTGTGTTGGCCTATGTTGTGGCTGAAATAAAAAGTCAACCTAGTTAAAATCCAACAGTCTCAAAAATCAGAAACAAAAGGAATAATATATACAAATTTTTTTCTCACAATAAATTTCAGATCATTAGACTGTATATTCATAATAAATGTGTTACCCTGAGGGCCTTAGGGTATTCTATTACAATAGCTATTCATCCTTTTACTCATGATTGTTGTGCTCACTCTCATATTAGAAAATTGAGCCATTATGTCAGTTTTTTACTATCAATTTGTAAACTTGAAAGTGCCAGAACTTCTTAGCAGAAATATTTTTCAGTTTTGTATTTGTGAAATAAGAAACACATAACAAGCAATCATTAAATAAATACAGAATACATGGATGAAATGCTAGATGGGCAAATAAATGGATGGATGGATCAAGGGATAAAGGGACTGATGGACAGATGGACAGACAGATGGATGGACAGCTGGATGGATGGATGGATGGATGGATGGACAGATGGATTCATGTGAAGTAGTTACTGGCTTTTAGAATGGGTAGTCCTACTTTGAACTTCTTAACACTTTTTGTAGTTCTAAACAGAAATCAAAATTAGAGGGTAAATTTCAAACCAATATTGACTCAAAACATTCTCTGTAAATGTGAGGAATGTTTTGGGTCCAGTTTCCCTAGAAATTTTGATAGGAAATAGGAATATAGCACTTCCATATGCCAAGTTCTACTATAAATGCTTTACATGCATCATTCATCTAATCCATAAAATAACTTCATAAGATGTATATATTTAATATTCCCCTTTAACAGATTATACATATCGCATAAAGCTATTTAACTTAATTTCCTCTGAGCTGAGAAGCAAAAGATGAAAATAATTAAGGACTAGACTCTAAACCCATACTGACTAGACATCAACCTTGCCCTTCACCTTCGTTGTTGTGCAACTGATTTCCGGTAAAGGGCATGGGCTACAACAGTTAGTGGCTCAAACTTGAAGTATGAATTCAGAGAATTGTGAAAGAATGACCATGACAACATTTATTAGAGATCGCTTTCTCTATCTCTGACCTATTTACATATTACTTATTTTACTCCTATCTAGCAAATTCTGCTAGGTTACTGTGATCTAGTGAAGCCTACGATTGTCTTGGTCTTTGTTAATAAAAAAAAAATCAGCAGGCCTCAGTTCTGGTTCTGCAATGATAAGCAGGAATGTATTAATTGGCCTCTGCCTGCTCTGGCTGTGTCTTGCTTGCTCTAGATAGAATAAGCAGCTGAAAGATAGATTTATGTGGAGCTAGGCTGTCAATATTATGATGTGTTCATGGATCTAATTTTTGAAAACAAAAAAATTAAATAATCTCCTGAATTCATTAGGCTTAAGGAACAGAATGAGAGAAGAGTTTGCAGAAAATCCATAAATTTTGTAGTTATTCAAGTAAGGAAACACATTATCAGTGACAATCAAGTTAAAGATTATTGCATTAATATAAATCCTTTTTAGAGATTTACTTTTTCAAAAGTAGTAATTATTCATACCTGAACAACTTTTTGGGACTGCACATCAACAATAAGTACTCTGTCCAAAGTTGGCTGTGTAACATAAATGAACTTGTCTTTGACATTAACAGCTGATGCCCACACACACCTCTGAACTTCATCTCCCTCAGCTTTGGGACAGACTTCATCCTGTAATTTAGAAAAGAGAAAATGAAATGTATATCTTCAATTATAATGCATGACAATATCATGGCTGAAATTAATGTTTCATACTTTACTAGTTTCAGCATCAAATGTTAAATATATATACATATATATATATATATAAAGTTTAATTAATAGAACATATTTCAATTCATTAAATATGTATAGAAAGAAATGTAAATGAGATTCCTTTAAAATAAATTTTATGTTCTTAATTACTTTTCTAGTAAAATATAGTTCTCCCAGTTTTTCCTACTTGGTTATAACTCAACAATTTCAAAAAGTTCAATGTTTTTCCCCAAATTTTTCCAGTCTCAAGTTTCTTTAAGAGAATAAAGGTCACATTAAAGTATATTCAGAGCTTTTCAGAACATTGTTGGCTGTCCCCACGGCAAATTCATAGTTCTGTCAAGTGTCATATAATCCTCTGGATATGACTGCAGGGGTCTTTTAATTTGTAGTAAATCAGAAGCTTAGATAAATTATAATAAGGTAGTTATTCACAATGGTTATTTTATTTTTCAGTCAAGGTCAAATTTTATAACATCTTTCAATATTCCCAAAGCTTTAATTCTGCTTCCTTACCCTAGAATCGCCTTCTGGTTGAAGATTCTACACTTTGTGTTAGATGACAGTAAATGAGGCCAAAATAACTCCTCTATTTCATCTTTTCCTTCACATTGTCAAAAAATGATTATGGAAGAGATAAACTAGACTTTATGATTTATGCTGGGAGTCACAGCGTAAGTAAAAATGTAGTAAGTGTTTTTAGGTTTTCTTTTATTAACTGTTCTGTTATGGTTAGAAAAACCACTAATGAGTGATACTGCTTAAAATATACATAAAATATATGTGCATTAAGAAACAGTGGTTTATGTAATAACAATATAATGATAAACAATTATTCCAATATTTCATTCAAATTTTTGTCTGATAATTAACAACTAATGTCTAATTTCACTTATTTGTATATCCAGTTATCCCTAAGCTAATTTAGAATAGCACTATTTTCTAATCTGTATAAAAACATTAGTTTTTCAGCAGATACCATTCATCATATGTATTTAATAATCATAAGACAAAATCAACCACACTTTCATTATCAATATCACTAAGTATTTGTTTTTAAAGAAAATACTGATGGCAGATATACCACATTTGACATTGAGTAACCATATTTAACAACTAAAAATGTAACCCTTCTCAGGCTGCATAACCATTACAGGTTGGTTTTCCTTTTTGCATAAAATTTGGAAATTAATGCGAATATCAACACACTTTCTAATGAGACATCCAGTGTGTCGCCTACTGTTTATGTTCTCCAAATGTCAGCTCTAATTCAGAAAGGCTCTGGAGTGTCCATTAATTTTTAAGATCTGGTTCAGTATTGCATGGTTTAGGAGCACAAAATAATAATGTTCTCCTCTAAGTGGCACAGATTGTTCTAAGCTTCTAAGACATAAGTGAGAAAACTGAAAATTAAGCACACAATTTATGAAGTTTCAGGTGGTCCTGGAGTTATGAAATTAATTCTAAGTACCATGGCCATTACAGGTGACCACTCATGAGGTCAACCTGCATAAAGTCTGAGGCATTCTTTTTTTTTTTTTTTTTTGAGACAGAGTCTTGCTTTGTCACCCAGGCTAGAGTGCAGTGGCGCTATCTCATCTCACTGCAACCTCCACCTCCTGGGTTCAAGTGATTCCCCTGCCTTAGCCCCCTGAGTAGCTGGGATTACGGATGTGCATCACCGTAATACACATTTTCTTTTTTGGTGTATTTTCTTTTTTTGTAGAGACAGGCTTTCAACATGTTGGCCAGGCTGGTCTTGAACTCATGACATCGTGATCTGCCCGCCTCGGCCTTCCAAAGTGCTGGGATTATAAGCATGAGCCACCGTGCCCGGTCAAGTTCAAGGCACTCTTAAGGAGGTAGCCCAAACCTGGAGACAGAAGTCTGTCTTCACTACATACTTAGAATGTAGTATTGCACTTTCATTCACCAATTCCTACTGACACATTGTTTTCTATGTCAACCTTTTCTTCAGAAGTATACTGAATGTCAAGGACAAAAATCCATTTGCAAGAAACACACACTAGATAAAATATGTACTTGAGAGACAATAAGAAGTTGGAAAAAAGTAGGAACTAAGGTTGGTGAAAGGCTCTGAGTACAGGGAAATTATTTACAAATTCTTCGCCATTGTGTAAAACCTGCCAAAGTAATGAAAAGTGTGAGTAACCTGACACATAACTGTCAGCCAAACAACTGCTGAACCACGAACGATTTCCACCCCTTTGTTTGCTGCAGAACTATTCAACAGTAAAATAAACTGCTCTGCTGGGAATTATTTTCTATTTGTATGCTGCCCCATAAGACATCCTTGACCAGACTTAAAATCATTTTTACAAAGCCATTAGAAGCTTCCTGACAGTCATCCTGGATTTTCTTTGCTTTGGTTTGTGCTATGATTTCTGATTACACTACATTATTTCTCACTTTACAGTAGCACTCTTATATTTTCTCAGATTAATATTTATTTCTGTGGAAGAAAATAGTAAAGGAATGCTTTTAACATAAATTAGAGATATAATGGGACCAAAAGAAGACAAAAAGAAATCCAGAGATGAAAAATAACATTAAGATAATACATAGTAATGAGGAAAACTGCAAGGAATTATATCAAAGAGTATGATTAAATCACTTTTTACAGAAATGCATACTAACATTTAGAATGAACAGAATTAATAAGATATTAGAGCTAATGGAGATGAGAGTCAAGGAAAAGACTATTCTAATTTATAATTAGAATTTATTTCTTTTGGATCTTTTCCATATTTAATCACATATTTCCTATATATGTATTATACTTTCCCAAATGTTAAGGAGTACAAGTTATACCACTACTGCTGGTATAAATTTTAATTAGCAATTAAGATTATGTTACTAATATATGCTTTGCTAAGCTAAAGTAAATCTAACAGAATCATAGATATTCTGGTCTTCCACTAAGACTTTGCCATTTTTATTTATTATACTAATTACCTATTAAAAATGCTTTGCCCTAAAATCTTTAAATTTCAATCTTTCCTTCCTTCTTCTTCTCCCTCTTTTCTTTTTTCTTCTTCTTCTTCTCAGGTTATCCTGCTTCACTCTTAGAAAAGACAAATCTGTGTCATAAACACTTCTATTTTCCTTGCTTCCACCGCAACAAGTTGCTGTCAGGACTTCCTCCTCTCATGCTTCTATTTAATCATAAAAGATGTGTTCACTACTCCTTGCTTTCAGAAGGACCTGCCCTAAATTTCTCTTGTAACTCGAAACATTCAAGTATTCAAACATTCACATTGCCCCATAAATTTAAGAAACACTCCATAAAACAGCTTCAATTGAATGAATCTTTCCATTCCAATCATCAATCTAATTATCTTCAGACTTTTGATCAAGCTTTCTGGACCATTACTTCCATTTCCCGACCTTTCAGTTTAAAGTGACCACACTTCAAACTGATTTCATGGCATTATCTCTTTTAAAAGAGATGTTTAAAAGTCACCAGTGGTCTCAGAATTTCCAATTATTTCTCTTCACTTCTCATTGGAAAGCATTTATTGAGGGTTTACTATGTGAAGAATATTGTGCAAAGTTATGTTTGAAAATAAAAACATAAATATGAGAGAATGCTTACTCTCAAATTGCTCATAATTTCTGCTGCATTTAGTTGTTTCAGACACTTGATTGGTCATAAAATGTTCTTTCATTCTTGCAAGGCAGAGATATGCAAATAATGGTTGCCCAGGCCAAATTTGGCCCACTGCCTAATTTGGTATGATCCAGAAACTAGGAATGTTTTATAATTTAAGGGTTGAAAAAAATAGAAAAAGAAGTACTATTTCATGACAAGTAAACATTATATGAGATTTAAATTTACAGAAATAAAGGTGTATTGTAACCCAACTACTCCTATTCATTTAAATATTACGGCATATTTCATGTTATAATGACAGAAATAGGTACTGAAAAGTCTAAGATATTTACTTACTATCTGGCCATTTACAGAATAAAAATGTTGCTGATCTCACTTTAGCATACATTCTGACCTCAGTTATCATTTTCTGTCCTATTATTTAAATTCTTTCTGTGTGTGGTGGCTTCTTTATCTTCAATTCCCTGGCTGTGGCTTCAGAAAAGCCAAGGCTCGGACTTGTTTTTTGCTCTATTTCCTTTACATTAAATTCCTCTGAAAACTCATCCATTCTGATTGCCTAATTACTATCATGGTCAGGTAACAGCCAGACACTAAGCTATGGCTTTGTCACTCACCAGGCTTTCCTCCTCTGTCTCTTTCTAGAAAAAACCGTTGAACAGGCAGTTTCAAAGACAGAGATAATATAGAACAAAAAAGCGTAATATCTTAAAGTATTAAAGTTGATGCAAAACTTAAAGAAAGATATAAACCAAAGGATAAAATACTTGCATACCTGAACACAAAGAAAGAGTGATTTGTATTACAAACATTTTTAAAAAACTGAGTAGTTCTATAAAATAGGAGACTATTGGATAGTAAAGTAACAGAGTAAAATTCACAATAAAAATATTCTGAACTTATATATTGAACATAATTATAGTTTATATGTTAAATGTCCTGTCTTTTAGAAAAAAGGAGTGAAAATATGGACTTTGGAAGATAGGGAATTAAATCACTGAAAGAATCACTAATTGAAACACTAATGAGGCTGGGCATGATGTCTCAGGCCTGTAATCCCAGCATTTTGTGGGGCTGAGAGGCAGGCAGATCACCTGGGGTCAGAAGTTCAATACCAGTCTGGCCAATATGGTGAAACCCTCTCTGCTAAAAATAGAAATACAAAAATTAGCCAGGTGTGGTGGAACATGCCTCTAATCCCAGGTACTCTGGAGGCCAAGGCAGGAGGATTGCTTGAACTTGGGAGGCATAGGTTGCAGTGAGCTGAGATTGTGCCACTGCACTCCAGCCTGGGCGACAGAGTGAGACTGTCTCAAATGACAATGACATCAATAACAACAAAACAACAAAACATGCTAATGAGACAGGGTTTTCTCGGATATAAAGATAATATCTGGTTCTCTGTATAATTTGGATTACCAATGCATTCTGTAATCTATGTGAATAAAAACAAACTGTCACTGATATGCAGAAATACAAATGCAATAAATTGCGATAAATAAGGTGACCTAAGATGTATACATTCAACTTGGGTTCTGAATTAGGGAACCTTGTGGATCCACCCATGTTTGTTATGTAGACACTGCTAGACAAGTACTGAAAGAAAACAGATGTCGAGACAAAGGAGAAGAGAGAGAGTTTGGTGTCTTAATATATCAATAAACAAAGGCATTTAAGTCTGAAAACTTGTGGAAAGCCTGCAGGCCTGGTTCTCTCACTGATCTAGTTAGTAGTTACGAAAAATGAACATATTTTAATAGTTTTGCATTGTTTTACTTTTATGCTTCTCTACCAATCAGATTCCTAAGACAGGCAGAGAGTCCTTACCCACTCGTTGTACTTGAAAATTGAATTAGGATATTCTTTGGGCTGCCAATGTGTGTAAATTAACCACTGTCTCGGCTCCTTCCTGCTACAAATAACGCATAACATTGCATCAAAGGGAAGAGAAACAGCTGCCAACACAATCTTTTCTGCTTTCTACAGAGTTTCTTTTAATTATTCTTCCCCTTCTTTTGTAAAAAAGATAATAAATTTTGGTATGAATTTTAATTAATTACAAATGTATGTGTGTTACATCCATTGTTCATCAACAAATGTCCTGTCTATTAGCTAGAACATTCTACTTAATATTTCATGAAAAACAATGATTTTCCACAGCTATTGAAAAGCACCCCAAGTACTTTAATTAGTCAAATTATTTTCAATCTATATTTGGCAGCCAAATCTCCAACACCTACATAATTCATTCCTAACTTCTAGGGGTTTCACTGATTTTCTTCTTGTCTGAAATTTCACAGAATTTATATTTTGTGACACATAATTTGGCAATGAACCATATACTATATTCCCAGTGAAAATGTTAGCCTTTGCTATTCCCGTATTTCTACATTTCCTAAAAATAACGCTGAAGGTACAATATTTCCTTGGTAAATATGTGTTTAATTGTCACTTATAATAGCCAAAAAATTAGTCAAGAAGTGGTACATATTACACAGTCATGATGTTAACCACGATGCAATGTCATGCAGAATCATTGAGAACTGAATTCTAGGGCATTACTAATCAAAATGCAGTCTGTAAACTGCTGCCAGTTGGCATAGCCTTTGCTACCAAGCTGAGGATTGCACAGAAATTGAAAATAACTGTTTAGAACATTTTATAGCAATTTGACATTGCCATAATATCCCTGTATGTGACCAGTAGACCTATCTACTTTAACAGTATTTAAACCAGTTTGGGTATTATCAAATTTGGAGGATTTCATGTGATGAAAACTACCCACTGGTTTTACAAGAGAAAAACAGACTGAGCAAAAATCAGTGATTTTTTTTTCCTCCCTCAGAGTTTAGGAAGCACTTATTTTATGCTTTTTATTCTAGCTCCCTCTCTTTCTTTCTCTCTTTCAGTGTTTCTTTCTTTTAAGTATATATTTTTAACTGAAGCTGTCACAATCTGAGTCTATTGCTGTAAATTTTAAAAGTGAATAATGTAATACTTGGAGAATTAATATGCAGTTTATCAAATGCAAGGAATATAAATAATTATTCTGAATGATGATTTTTTTCAGTTTGTCATAAATCAAGGAAAATACAACAAGATTTCTTTTGTACTGAATTAGAATATTCAGGTTCGGATTCCTAGGATATATTTATAGTCATGTAGAAATATGTATCTGTATACAAATATGATCAAGGCTGAGCTATTTGTGAATATGCTAGATAAAGTGTTCCTTTCAATATTGTTTGCAATATCAGGAAAAATCAATCTTACAAAAATACATTAAACAATTTAGTAGCATTTAATAGCCTCCTAATTTGACCATTTTTAAAGCACTGAGGATAAAATACTTTCATCAATATTTAATTGAGATTACTGCTTATAACCAAAGCAATACATATGCTTTTTTCTAAAATGAGATATATTCAATTTATCCCATTCAATTTGTAATTTGATTTATAAATATCATAAGTAGTCTTTCTCATATTAGTCAGAACATAGGTAGTCATGGTAGCTTGAGGACTATATTTGCCTAACTTGTGCTACATTGACATACTGTCTCGTGGCATGATTTTGATTTAGGATATCAAAGGTTCAAAGGCTACATTACAGAAATTTCTATGTTTTCTTTTAATATATTATGTCTTTCAGCAATACGATAAAAATAAAAAGTTTATGACACTATGCTATCATCAACTGAGCATTGTTTTCTTTGTATAGATAGTGTATTATAGAGGTTAAAAATAGGTTAAATAGGCTTTGAGGCCAAAGAGACCTCAAAGTAATGTCCAAGGGCGCACTTATATCATCTGTGCAAGTTTCCCTGTTGAGCCTTGTTATCTCATTGGTAAGTTGGGTATAATAATATACCATATTTTTATTTACCTCTCACAATAATATTGTGAGAGGTAAATAAAATAATATTTGAAAAGGCCAAGTGATCAATAAAAGTTGCCTCTTATTTTCATATAGAAAATCATCCATTTAACACATTTGACAAAAACTGTAACAGTCTACATATTTTTAATCAACCTTTTTCTTTAATTTTAGCAAATATTTTGGAGGGAAGTTTGCTGTGCATGTTCAAGAGATTTAGAGAGCTACTTTAAAAGTGGCATGATTATTGCATATAGGACAAGGAGAATTTTAGTCTCTCTATCTGGCATTTGGCAGTTCTGTGACTGAGCAAATCACTTGATCTTTCTCATTTATCTGAAAATTGAGAGAATTAAATCAGAAATTTGTCAATTTTTTCATAAAAGAAAAAAACAGTTTATTTGAATTATTTCAACTCTGCTTAAATGTAAAATGTTTTAATGATTTATAAAATATCAAATTAGGTAAGAATAGCTGGTTGAAAAAATGCAACTGTTTTATGTCAAATTTCAAATGCTTACAGAACATGAAAAACAAACTCTAGATGCTTTGTGAATGCAGCAGTAGATGCCTGCTTTTCCAGTTTTTATAATTATTGTAAAGGAGCTGCAATCCTAACCAGTGGGAAGGTCCAGGGGCCAGTAGACACTGAAAACAGGAGAGGCAGGCACTTAACGTCTGTTCGGAAGGGCATACATTTGAATAGTAGGGAAACCAAATTAAATGTCAAGACGAAAGTTCTAGAGTTAGGTCAAAAAAACAATACATAGAGCTTGACCAAAAGGTGTCGGAATTGAAAGCTAACATTAAAGCCTTAGAGAAATAGGACAATTACTAGATAGGTATCTGTAAATGTAAATTGTATGAACCCTGAGGGTTTATGGATCACACAAATTTATACCTAGTATAAATAGTTGGAATTAAAGAATTAGATGTCTTTAATTTTTCTCAAATATAATGAATATTTAAATTGTATAGCAGCAGTGATATTCTTTCTTTAACTTGTGTTACACAGCACAATTAGTAGGTTGGTTAATGAGGGGAAAAAATAAAACTAAAAAAAAAATTACCTTATAATACATGAATTTAACTGACCACCAGCTGTTGATTATAAATTTTTTATCATTAAAAAAATCAATAAAATATTTATTTTAAATGCCAAAAGTACACATCTTTTTGTACAAGTTTTCTAACAATAGATATCCATCCTTTTTATTAACCTTTGAAAAGAGGGAGTTTGGGATATTTTGTTAATGCAGCTTTCAAAACATGGCCATAGAAATTAAAATTCAGATTTTTTTTTTTGTACTTCAGTCCTATCTTGTAGAATTTATTTTCTCGGTCTGATGTTTCATTTCATAGGTATTAGTTATTTCAAAATATACATTATATTTGTTTAATTCATATAAGAAAATAGAGATGTGAAATTTCTTGAAATAAAAATTGTAGTTTATAAAAGACATTTTATATAAATTCTAGTTGAATTTAACATACTGGGATCCTCTGAATTTCTAATATTATTGTGGAATAAATTTCATTATTTCTTGTCATTACAAATTCATAAGGGAAACACACTTTTAAGGAAAAGCACCATACAGTAAATGATTGTCTTTCCTTTTAGTAATGACATATGAGTTCTGATAACACATGTTGTACAATTTCTATGTTTGAGAAGCTTAGTTAAGGAGTGAGACAGGTTTTATTAATTACTCTTCTAGATATGCATACCTAGACTTTCCCTGTGATTATCTCACTCTGTCTACTAATTTAAAAAATGTTGACATGGAAGTGTTATAGAATATTCAGAAAACCAGAGAGGCCAATGGGTGAAACAGGAGGATTTTATTAAGGTGGCCACTAGCTCAGCAGATTGGCATTCCAAGGCTGAGCCCCAAGAAAGAAAACGGGTTACTTTTTATACATCTTGGATAACATAGCAGCTAACAGATTTAGAGAAGCCAGAACAAAGAACATTTAATTAATTGGTAACATGAAAAACAGGAGTCTTGAGATGCCTGGGAACTTTGCTGAGAATGTGGGGAGAATAGACAAGGTAAGTTTTACAGGGAATTATTTAATTTTAAGCAGAACTGGGGGTTAAGTTTTAAACAGCACACAACACAGAAAAATTTACTTTATTATATAGCAACTACAAATTATAAGTTTTTGTTTTTATTATTATTGCTATTATTTAATTTCCTTCTTCAGAAAGACAAATCAGGTGGACTTTCTGATTGCTGGATTATCCACATTTGATTCAATACAGTGTATCACTTAGGAATTAAACTTTTTTTTTTCCTGTGGCACATTATCTCACAATGCAGATGGTGTTGGGTCATTTTAACTTAGTTCTTCCATCTTTTCATATTGTCTTCCATATATTATATGGAAGGAAAGCTTAATAGGTTTTACAAGAAAATAGCTATTGACTGAAAAAATTACTCTGAGGTGTAATCAATTTGTTTTTAAAAATTACAAATGTCTTACAAGATAATTATGTATGCGTAATTTTTAAGCATTACTGTAATTACAGTAATTCACACACACATTTGTTCTACATAAGAATGACTACAAAGAACTTTACGTTCAATTTCTTACAGTTATGTGGTAAAATAATATTGAAAAAACAATTGTTATACGTGTATTCTATTGCTGTTTTATTAAAGAAAAAGCATAAAAATACTTTTTTTCAAAAAGCGTCTTTTAAAATCTGTACTTACCTTAATTTTAGATGAAAACATAGAAATAAAAGGTACATTATCTTTGTCTACTACCTTTAAAACTATACATTTTTTATCATACATTATCAAAAAATTACATTTTGTCTGGCCTCTTTATTTACTGAAAATAAAGGAGTCTAGGTCACATTATCCATTTTAGGAAAATTCTTCAAGGTAAAAATTTGAAAACAATATTGAGAATTCACAAAAACTGACCTGGTGATTTGTAGCTGAATGCAAATCCTTAGAAATATATACAGATTATATAATCAATATACTATTATTTAATTTTACCTTTAAATTTTTCAAATAAGTTCCAAAGGGAACTATTGGCTCTTAGATATCTTTTGTGAAATTATATTAAATACTGTTTAGTGAAAATCACAGATTACAGATTTAAGTATTTTTAGCATAAATGATACTAGATATACAGATTTTTAACCATGCAATGTCATTCTCCTTTGCTCCTATCATAAGGAGCTAAGTTTACATTTTAAAATAGAGATGGGATAGAACTGATGGCTTCTTTTTCAGGATGGAAGCAGTAACGCTTTTAAGAGAGAGCCAACAGGCCCGGCATGGTGGCTCATGCCTGTAATCCTAGCATTTTCGGAGACCAAGGCGGGCAGATCACCTGAGGTAAGGAGTTCCAGATCAGCCAGGTCAACATGGTAAAACCCCATCTCTACTAAAAATACCATGATTAGCCTGGCATGGTGGCATACGCGTGTAATCCCAGCTACTTGGGAAGTTGAAGCAGGAGAATCGCTTGAACCTGGAAGGTGGAGGTTGCAATGAGTCAAGATTGGGCCACTGCACTTCAGACTGTGTAACAGAGCAACATTCTGTCTCACAAAGAAAAAGAGAGACAGACAACAAATAGATCCCACTCCCCATTCAGGCAGAAACACCACCTTGGTAGTGCTTTCAGGCAATATCGTTATGCTGCCAGGAGTTCCACCCTTTGAATGTGTTTTATGTTACATTTTCTTTAAAGCTATATAGATGAGATTTAAAATGGGGTTATACATACACAGTTATATGTCAATTTTATCTCCCTTCTACCCTTGTATATCTTTAAGACTGCCCAGTTTCCTGATATTTTGAAAGATATTTAAATTAGTAGAAATTCAATAGTACTATTTCCTTTTTTGTACCCCCAGTGTACATCTGCCTATAAGAGCAACCATTATACTTGAGTGTGCTTAAAATTTATGTATCTGTTACATTATTTTTTTCTCTGCCCTGCCTATCACAATAGTTGACACAAAGCAAATTCCAAATATAGATAAACAAGTAAACAAAGCTCAGCCCATTAGTGATAATTTGGAAGTCAACATTAAATGGGTCAAATATAGATATCTATAAGCATACTATGAAATATTTATTTTAAAATATAGCTTTTATTATATATATTTATTATATATTTATAAGTAAACAAATATAAAATATTATATATTTATATATTTATTAGTAAACAAAATATAAGGAAACAAAGCTCAGTCCATTAGTGATAATTGGGAAGTCAATATTAAATGGGTCAAATGTAGATATCTATAAGCATACTATGAAATATTTATTTTAAAATATAGCTAGAAACATAAATCTCATGTATGTCTATTATTAACTTCTAGTATAACTTTCTGTTAACATGTATATATGCATATATATGTAATATGTATTTACATGAAAATAGCAGCTGCTTTAATTCTGTTGTTTTCTAAAATTAAAAAATGGGTATATAGCATAGCTCCTGGTACAATATGGTATTTTTGTTGTCATTTTGTTTTTAAGATGGAGTCTCACTCTGTCACCAGGCTGGAGTACAGTGGCGCAATCTCAGCTCACTGCAACCTCCACCTCCCAAATTCAAACGATTTTTCTGCCTCAGCCTCATGAGTACCTGGAATTACAGGTGTTCACCATGACACCCAGCTAATTTTTGTGTTTTTAGTAGAGTCGGGGTTGCACCATGTTAGCCAGGCTCATCTCGAACTCCTGACCTCAAGTGATCCACCTGCTTCAGCCTCCCAAAGTGCTGGGATTACAGGCATGAGCCATTGCGCCTGGCCACGTATAACTATGTTGTTGTTTGGTAAATTCTAGATGAAATACTGACTCTGCCATTAATTTGCTAAACAATCCATAATATGTTCTGTAGAATTGGATCAAGAACATTTTGAAAATAAATGACTAAGATAGAAAAAATGAGTTATAACGGGCAATAACTCGGCAGCTTAAGTACTTAAAATATGAGTGTTAATTCTGACGTTTAAGTTATTTTCATTGTAGTTCTTATTATTTCATTGTAATTTCATTCATTGTAGAATTACTATATAGTTCTTTCTTAATTTCCATGTAGACAGCATAGCATATAAAACAATTGTGTAGGACATGGATAAATGTAAATGTATTTTTAAATATTGAGGAGTTATTTTTTAATATTTAACAATACAAACATTTAGTAAAATAAAATTGAAACACAATTTCCTGTAGTGTGCTTTTCTTTCTTCACTGCCTCCCAAATGCATTTGTGACTTTCTTAAAATATAGAAAAAAATTTAAAGAAATTGATGTCTTCAATTGAAATTGAAATTTAAATTGAACAGTTAAATTGAAATTGTTAGAATTATTGTTGAAATATCAAAAGTAAACAATAAGAAATGAAGCCAGTGTTCAGAAACTTATAGTTAAATGAAAATTTTTATAAATGTTGAGAAAAATAAAGCTAAAGATTGAAATAATCATTAAAATATCAATTTAATCCATGAGTATGCTAAAATAATTATGTAATTTTCAATATATTTAGAAATAAAAAAATATTAGAATTATATAAGCAAAATTATTTTATTTTATAGAGGAACACTAACAGAAAATAGTTAATATTGATGATATAAGAAATATTGCTAAGTATCTTTTTTAGTGATTAAATGTAGCAATTGATTGTATGAGGTAAACACTAGACATAGGGAGACACGAAGGAAAAATCTATTATATTTTATAATAAGATATTTTGTTTTGTTTTACATTTGTCATGAAAATATATTACCTTGAAAAATTAGGTACTTTCTGTATTAAAATAAACCTTAGATGGAAAGCCACATCGAATATGATAAATTTGTGTGATTTTGTAAATCTCAGCTAAAAGGTTTTGATGTAGAAAGATATTTGTATCAATAATTTTTTGTCAAAATCTTCAATTTAAGAAATTTTTACTGAAAAATCTAAATAACCTTAAACACATTTATTTGTAAAGTGTGTGGAATGCACTTTTGTATGTATATAAGTGAGTCCTTATTAGTTGTATAGAAATGTCATTGATTGATTGTCTGAGACACACACCATTCTGATCACATCCCTTCAAATACCTTGGCTACTTCTTATCCATAATCTCTTGAAAGGACCTCATAGCTGCGTGGCCCACTTAATACACCTACACAACTCCATTACTTTTATAAGCTTTCCCACTGTTGTTCTCCTAAATTTAGGCATGCATATTAAAGCTTAACAGAAATACAAAGTGAAAATTATAAAACAGTGTGATTATTAAGGAACCTTTTTAGACCTCTTTATATCTATGATGGCAAGCATCAGTTTTTTATTTCTTTTAAATCTAGAGAATAATTTTCTAAGGAATAGTTAGAAGTAGTTTACATTCCCCTCTTCAGGAAGCTCTTTGTAGGATATCATTGCAACCACAAAGGGACAAAAGCTCACATTTTTATCATTCTGTAACACTCTGTAAGTTAAGCCGTGTTTGAATACAGACACCCTGAGAAAAAGAAATAAGAGGGGAAACATTCTGATTGCCTTTCTGAAAGAAGGTGGTGTTGTATTCAAAAGGATACTCACTGGCTTCACAGGTAAATTAATTGTCTGCATTATGTAAAGGGGCTTGTAAAACGAATATTTTTAAGGACCAAGTCTGCAGACGTATAATTGGACTAGAAACAGAACAAGGCGGTTGATGAATGCCCTGAAGGCTGCTTTGCTTGAGATAAAGGGGAACAACAGCAGAGAAAGAAACGTGGACCACTGACGTTCCCAATTTCTAATCTCAGTTTCAATTTCTTGAAATGCAAGTATTCTGGACATTACAAACAACCTGTTCCTATGAAGAATTCTTTTCTAACAGACTACTAACAATATTTTATAAAGGTAAAATAATTTTAGTATGTGGAAACTCCGAACCTGGGTAACAGACATTTTAGAGGAGACTTACAACAAACTCCCTGTATAAAGTATAGTGAGTTCAGTTCTACAGTTCAGTATCATTTAAGTTAGCATTAAAAACAGGAATAGGCTGGATGAGGTGGCTCATGGCTGTAATCCCAGAGTTTTCAGAGGTTAAGTCAGGAGATTCTCTTGAGTCCAGGAATTAGAAACTAGCCTGGGCAACCTTGTGATGCCCCATCTCTACAAAAATTTTTTTAAAAATTAATCAAATGCAGTGGCTTGCACTTGTAATTTCAGCTACCCATGAGGCTGAGACAGGAGGATCACTTGTACCCAGGAACTTGAGCCTGCAGTGAGCTATGAATGCACCACTACACTCCAACCTTGGCCAAAGAGTGAGACCCTGTCTCAACAAAACAAAACAACAACAAAAAATCAGTAGATCTTTCAGGTTCTGCAATATAAGGCATATGCATAATAAGACATGTGGTTCTCTTTAAAGTTATTTTAGTATTCATTAAATACTAAGTAACACCTTGGTATATGTGAAGAGCTAGATCTATAACAAACAAAGAAGGTGACTGAATGAAAAAGTATCAAAGAATAAAAGAGTGATAGAAAAAGGATGGAACAGTAGAAGAAAAACGGAAGAGTAACAAAGTTTGTAATCTTGGGAAAGCTTGTTTTTGAGCCTGTAATTTTAGCATTATTCCAAAATCCTTTTCAGTTTGAGCTCTGAATCCCTAAGTCTGAAATATAATTTTATTTGCTTGAAGTTCATACCCTAGGTGTCAAGATGAAATTGTGTGTACAACTAGGATAAATATACAAATAATCATATCTAGTAAAGCTACATAACAAGATGGAAAAAAAAGATGAAAAAATAACTAAAAGTTTGTTGTATATACCCTCACCAACTCACTATCAAAAGCTGAAATCTAATATAATCTGACATTGCACCAAAATTGAGTTTTTATTTACAGCAAGCAAATGCCATTTTCTGAGAGATTTGATTCTACATTCTAAATATATCAGGTCTTATCTAAACTTTATTGATCAATGAGTTATATTGGGAAGTACACAGCTACTCTCCCTTAATGTCAACCATGAATTTAAAAAATATCATATTCACATTTAATCCCTTTTCATGGGAAAAATAATTCCAAAAGACACATTTCCACCACTGGTATTCAAGAAATCTATCTTCTAAAATCAACTACATTAACTTATTTTTTCTGTAAGAAAAACTCATATACAGCGCATTTGCACAGGAACTTTTCATTATGTCTTCCTGAATTAACAGACCCATGGGGTTATAGTCACTCTGAAACAATTCAATGATAAATTACTTTATGAAACATTTTTCACAAACACATTGAAGGAAGAACATTGTTTTGTGGCGATTGTAAATTAAGGAGAAATATTAAGATGAAAAGGGAATTAGATGTATACATCTTTAAACTTAGAGAATGCATAAAACAATGAATAATTAAGGCTCAAAGATATAGAATTTTTGTGAAATTCATTTAGCAAATGTTTCTTGGCCTGTCATATGTAGGACTTATACTGAGCATGCTGAGAATACAAACAGTAATCAAACTTAATCCTTGACTATAAGAGATAGGAAGATGTGATGATTAATTTATACGTCAGCATGGCTAGACTATGGTGCCCAGTTGTTTGGCCAAACACTAGTCTAGATATTGCCGCGAAGATGCTTGTGGAGGTGATTACCATTTATAATTAGTTGACTTTAAGTAAATAGATTACCCTCCATACTGTTTATGGGCCTCATTTAATCAGTTTAAAAACTTAAGACTAAGGTTTTCTCAAAAAGAAGAAATTCTACCTTAATACTTCAATATAGAAATCCTGCTTGCGTTTCCAGCCTGCTCTATGATTTTAAGATTCAAGACTACAACATCAACTCCTGTGTAGGTTTCCAGACTGATGACCTGACCAGTAGATTTTGGACTTAAGATGACAAAATCAACTCTTATCTGAATTTTCTGCTGGCTGGCTCACCCTACACATTTTGGACTTGATATATCCCACCTGCAATTGTGTGAGCCAATTCCTTAAAATAAAACTCTCTATATAGGAGAGACATAGAGAAAAAATAGAGGTAGAGACAGTGATAGAGATCAAACCAGAGAGAGACAGAGAGAGAGAAATGTAGCGGTAGACATAGTGGTAGCAGTAGAGGTAGGGACAGATAGAGATAGAAACGGAGAGCCTCATGATTCTATTTCTCTAGAGAAATATTTTCTTATTGCACAATATTCAACAAATTTCTCCTGAAATTACTTTATAATTAGAAATATATATATATATTTGTAATATATATATTTTATTGCGTTTTAGGTTTTGGAGTACATGTGAAGAACATGCAGGATTGTTGCATAGGTACATACAAGGCCATGTGGTTTGCTACCTTCCTCCCCATCACCTATATCTGGCATTTCTCCCAATGTTATCCCTCCCCAACTTCCCACCCCCCACTGTTCCTCTCCTAATTCCCCCTCACAGATCTCAGTGTGTGATGTTCCCCTCCTTGTGTCCATGTATTCTCATTGTTCGACACCCATCTATCTGTGAGAACATGCAGTGTTTGATTTTCTGTTCTTGTGTCAGTTTGCTGAGAAGGATGGTTTCCAGGTTCATCTGTGTCCCTACAAAATTCTTAAGAGAATGAGACACCAAATAGCTTCCACACTCTGAAATTGCCATATGTCTTGTTTTTAAATGTAGAAAATATTAACTTTATGTAAAAATTATTTAGTTCAACACTTATTCTCAAAGCAGAAGATGATCAATGTGCTTTACATAATACTGTTGCTGTGTACTTGTATATACATGACAGTATTTGTGTATATATATTCCAATTATTTAAGCTTATTTTACATTAAAGAATGAAAAATGACAAGAGTAATATAAAATGAGTTAAATCTACTCTAGTCTTTTTCATAAATGTGGCATATAATTATTACATAAGATGTATCTTTCTTTTATGTCATGAGTGATTGTCCATATATTCTATTTAAAAATAATAAGCAGAATTTAGTTATAGCAATTCCCTTTCTTTATATTATTATTGGTGCTTTACAAAATGTTGGTCAGCTTAAATTTTGAGCTGTATTTTAATTTCAACATCCAATGCAGTAAAAGTGTCATAAATGTTTTTAAAACCAAAACACTATTTGATAGTTTTCTCCCTTCTTAAAAATGCAAACATGCTTTTCTTTTTACTCTTTTCATTACTCATCCATAAAAGTACAGAAACCTTTATAAACATTTTAATATAGCATAGGAATGCAAACTTTCTATCCTTCCATGTATTTTGATTTTGAAGTATATGTTTATAGAATAACTTCACATTTTAGAATAGTATTTCTCTCACATGTAAGATGACTATAGATTTCCAGGGGCTGTGGCATTGGAAATCTGAGGTAGCAGATTAGTTGTTAGTAACTAATTATCCCTGCTTTGTCGCTGTTGGTGTATGCTTGTGGATAAGGGTTGATTGGTTGAAGAAAATAAGTTAAAGTTATCACCATTGATATTTGATTACTATTTTCTCTTTAATAATTAACTTTTATCAGAAAATTATACACAGTTTGTATATGCAATTGCAATTTTTCTCTGTATTAATATATTATGCATATTTCTCTATGTATGTATACATAAACACATAAACATGCAGAGAGCTGTATACATCACATTGCTTTGTCCTACATCTCTATGTCCTCTCTGTATGTATGTATACATATATGAATACATAGAGAGAGAAATAAATATACATACTTATTTGGATACATAGAGAGATAATATGTGTATGCATAGAGAAATAAATACGTACAAATTTACGTTATTTTTCTTTAGTTGTTTTAGAAGAACATCTGAGTATTATAAAGCTTTAAAAGAGATAAATTCAGGTAAATAATGCTCATATCTTTGTGGCCCTGACATGTTGCAAAACTGTCACATCAAATTTTTGCTTGTTTTTTCAACTTGAGATTCCAAGGGATTAAATTAACTCACCCAGAGCTATCAAGAAGTGTTCTGGAAAAGCATGCTCTTTAAGACTTAAGTCACGCAGTAATGAAGCATTTACTGATACCCTGAAATAGCACACATGTGGTGCAGGAAAAACATTCTTTGTCTCTAAATTTGCAAATCAGATTCTTGAAGTGATAGTTTTGTGATGAAGAGTATGGATTTCACAGCCTATCTTATTAGTATTAGTAATTGAAGTTTCGAATTCTGTGATATAACCAAGACGTGTGTCATTAGCTGCAAAACTGCTAGTCCTGTAGAAATCAGAGAGATAAAATCTCCTGTAAAATTATTTTGCTCTGATCTGAATAACAATATTTATATTTGACACGACACTACCTATATCTGCATGTTAGTCTATATTTCTCATTCAGAATATTTTTGTAAAAATAAAGGTGTGCCTTAACTTATTTATTTTATCAGCAGTCATTTGTTTTTATTCATGTACTTATGTATTACACACATATATGCAGATGAACACAACTTACTCAAAGACTGACTTAGTATTAATAATGTAAGCTCATACAAGAAAATAGATTCAGGCACAGTGTAATTCCAGCACTTTGGGAGGCCAAGGAGGATGGATCATGAGGTCAGGAGTTTGAGATCAGCCTGGCCAATATGGTGAAACCCCATCTCTATTAAAAAGACAAAATTAGCCAGGTGTGGTGGCATGTGCCCATAATCCCAGCTATGAGAAAGGCTAAGGCAGGAGAATTGCTTAACCCAGGAGGTGGAGGTTGCAGTGAGCCGAGATCGTGCTATTGCACTCCAGCCTGGGTGACAAAGCAAGACACCGCTTAAAAAAATAAAATACAAATAAAATAAATTTGCATGTGCAATTCAAGACTTTCTGTACATATAATTAAGTTATAACCTAACCAAAATGGTAAGAATGTTACTTAATCAGTTAGCCTATGGCTGAAATAGCTTTAAATGATAGGACATTTCTTTGTCCTACAGAAAATCTAGGAGTAAACTGACCTATCTTATCTTCTCTAATAATTTTTTTTTTCTTCTTTGCATTCCAAGGCATAGATTTAAGCTATAAATTATTGTCTCCATATATTAGTATATGACAGCAACACCACCTACTGATAGGCTGAAATGAGGAGTTGAAAAAAATTGATATTTTCCCTTATTCATCTGAATTGTCCATTCAATTAAAACCACTAGAAGAATGAGATAAAGAATAAAAGTGGTTTTACATTTATAATGCATATAATATACACCAACTTCCCACCAGATTATTTACAGGTTTTTTTTGTTTTTTTTTTTTCTTAAAGTAAGCATTACATTACCTACAAATACAGGAGGTGTTCTAAATTGGAGAGTGGGCAAAGCTATTGCAGGTTGTGTTCGTCCCTAGCATTTCACTTTTCTTACCTTCATTTTAATTACAAACAAATACTTAAGAATACATAATCTATTATTTTCCTCCTCAGATACAAAACCTGCAAAGAATAATACTGAATATCATGGGTTTCATAATTTTCTTCCAACACAAGTCTCATATGTGTATAGGTTTTGTTATACTTCCAAAATATAATTCTACTTAACAAAATTATACTGCATGAAACTTCAAAGGAAACATTTAGATACTTGCCTGAAATCCAAGCAGCTTTTCACTAGGTTTAATGTGCCTCTGAAATTCACATTCTATGGGTTGTATCACTTTGATTCCATCTTCATAAAAAACATAGAACATGTTCCCAATTCCCAGACCTTAGGAATAAAAACACATTTAAATGTTCAAAACATAATTATCATAAACCTTTACAACAAAAAATCAGTGCCTCTCATATCTGTAGCAGGAGACCCATTTGTGAAGTTGTGTAATGTTAATAAAGCAAACCATACGGAACTTTTACTGTATACCCACACCACTTTGTTTTATTATGAAGACATTTTACTTCATTCTTCCTGAGCAGCAATTTAGTGGCTTCTTTAAAATAATTCAATAGGTGTTTCACGGTTTACAACAATTATAAATAGGGAGATAAACTCCTGATATATAGATTATATTGGATACCTTCCCCACTTAATGTAGGTGTTATTAAGGAATAGAAGCACGTTTTGAAGAATCAAATTTATTTTACTATTTTTTTTTAGAGTTCACTAGGAAAAGTTTAATTTCATTATTTGCAGGAGTTAGTTTATATGAAGATTTTTAGGAAGAAAAAGATCAAATGTCCTCGATTTTGTAGAATATGTATTATATATATTTTCTGAAACTAATTTTTGCTAAAATAATTCTAAGTAGAGATCTTACATATTAGTTTTAATATTGTCAATTTGGGAGGTCTATTTCTATACCTTAAAACAAATTATTTAAAGGTCTTTGAAAAATCTTAATGTTTAAATCTTAATTTAATGTTAAAATCTTAATTTAATGTTTCTTTTTCACACTATAAATCTGAGTGTGTGGTATCTCAGAAATTCAAATTCATCTCCCCCAACTTTTTTTTTTTTTTTTTTTTTTTTGGATGAGTTGAAGTCACGCTGTCACCAGGCTGGAGTGTAGTGGCACGATCTCAGCTCACTGCAACCTCTGCCTTCCAGGTTTAAGCGATTATTCTGTGTCAGCCTCCCAAGTATTTGGGACTACAAGCATGTGCCACCACACTCGGCAAAATTTTTATATTTTTAGTAGAGACAGAGTTTCACCATGTTAGCCAGGATGGCCTCGATCTCCTGACCTCATGGTCTGCCCGCCTTGGCCTCCCAAAAAGCTGGGATTACAGGCTTGAGCCACCACACCCAGCCCATCTTCCACCACTTTCAAAATCCATGGCTAATGGCTGCAGGAGGCTAGTTCAGAACCTGTGTAGCTTAACCAAAGCTTGAGCCTAGGGAACTTCTGCATACTCGTGAACACCTGTTCTCTTTGTTTTCTCTGCTTCTCCCCATTCCAGTGTGGCCAGCCCTGAGCTCTTGTAATCCTTCCTTTTCTGATCCTCGCCTATATAGCTCTTTTGTCCTGTTGTATTGGTTTACACAGTCAGATTTATTCAATATAATTATATCTTGCATTATTCAGTGATAGCATGTGCTCTTTAAAAGATAGCAGTAATTTTAAAATCTTGATAGTTCAGAAAGTCAACTATTGTGGCTTACAGTGTTTACATTCTAAAACCATTTGTAAAGAGAAAGGTAATTTATTTAAATACAAAAATAATTTTCTAAGCATAATTAACTTTTTCGATTGTGAGCTCCTGCAAGGTCAAGCCTGGGTCTTACATCCATTGAGAATCACAAAAAAAGTTTGTTGATTTGTAAAAAAATATGTTTATTGAGCTTAAGTCATATTTAATCATATAATATATATGTTCCTAGGGAATAAAAAGTCATCAATTTTTCCCATATAACTATGTATACATATATTCTAAAGATTTAGAGAAAAATGTATACACACTAAACTATTATTTTATTAGTGTTTATACATAGTGTACATACAATTTTTCTTTTAGCACATGAAATTATTTATAATAACAGATGTATACTTTACTACAGGTTGTTTGATGCAGCTTATTATTTTATAAATAATTCTCAGTACCTCTATTTTAATGATGCAATCTTTATAATTATCCATTATCATTCCAGAGAGCAATACATAAAGATGGAATATTCCTGAACAGTAGCAGAAGTGGCAAGAACTAAACTCAAGGCATGTTTTTTAATAAAAAAATTTAGTAGTTGTCAGCTATTGTTTATAATCATAGTTGTACTTAAAGAAATATAAATATTACATGCACAAAAGAGAAAGCTGAAGCAAAGCACTTAAGTATTTATGCAAGTTTTTTGATTTGTATCAGCAAAGCCTCCATGTAAACATTAACGTAAGATCGATGTATGCTTTATATCAATAACTATCAATTTAACATTATTGGTTTCTGAGTACTGTTGTTGAAACTTATGAACATAACAAAGCCATAATGTGGTGTCTGATTTTCATGTGTCTGTTACATACTATGTTTGATTTTTATTACAAAGTTCTTAACATTTTTCAGGGAATATGACTACCTTTCTTTAACTTTGCCAAAATACTGTTCTACAATTATGAATTTGAATGTGTTTGGGCCTGACAACTACTTTAAACCCAGACTGTTTGTCATGTTTCTTGAAATATTTCCTTCCCTTACTGCCATGCATACTTTTATTAGGTTATTTTACCATATTCTACACAGAAAAGAGTCAGCGGGATTCCACTATGATATGTTGCACTGGTGGAATTTGTGAACTGTATTTTCCACTAAATATCACTTAATCCATCCAAGTCACTCTTTCAAGTTCTAGAGTATATTTTCTTACTTTTGAAATTATTAATTACAGATCAACATTTTTGCTAAACAAAAACTACTTTTCAGGTTACAAGTTATTGAGGAAATACAGATATTATTACTCAAGATTTAGTTTTTTTATTTGACTTTTTTCAATTTTTTATTTGACTCTTTTCTTTCTTTTCTTAGTACGTATGAAACAGTGATGCCAACAAATTATACAACTAGATTAGTTAAAATAGCAATTATAAAATAAATGCCTATATATTGATAACAGCTTATAAAATAAAACTCGTCCAATTCCTTTAATGCTGTGAGTCTTCCACATTCAAAAGACTTGATATTTTGCCATTTACTTTTTTGCAAGGCATATTTTCTTCCTCAAAAGTTTTATTTAGATTTTTGCATCAGAATTTATGATCTGAACATATGACCTGATGTGTTTCTCTTTCAATATGCTGCTTTGATATTGTGCACAGATAAATTTATTAAGAGTATACCCAGCAAAAGGTAATGTAAACTACCTGATGATGGAGATACTGGAAACTGAAGACACATGCACATTTCATTTGGGACATTCATTAGCTTTATCAGTAAATATATATATATATATATATATATATATATATATGTTTGTATATATTCTTACTAACTACTAAGTTTATGTATATTTCTTGACAAGTGTAGGGATGAGGAACTATGACAAAGAGAGATGATGAATTTCATTATCTGCATTCAGACAGATCAGAGGCAAATCATAGCTATAGCACTTACTCTTTTACCATGAGAATGTTAACTAGGCTGTGTGATAATTGCCCCATATCGAATTTAAAGATAATAATTATACTATGTCAGGCAGCTCTTGTAAGATTTAAATTAGGTAGAGAATGTAAAATATTTAGCAGCGTAACTTGCACACAGTAAGATTTCAAAGAAATTGCACCTTTATTTATTTTTTTCACAAATATCTATTCATGAAACGCTACCGAAAAAGCAAATGATGACATGATATATAAGCAGAATTGGATTACTATTCTCATTTTTCCTCAAACCCATGCTTTGGAATATACTGCTAAATTTTAATTTTCTATGATATAAAATGTTTTCTTTTTTCCAAGAATCCCTGAGCCAGCTAAAATATCAACTTTATTTTCTAGTAAAACATTTATTAAATTTGACCCTTTTAGGGAGTCTACCAAGCCCAAACTGTTTTCCTAATACACCTAAGATGTCACTCACATTTATTCTTGTATTTTTTTTAAATGTAGGATTTAGTTTTCAACAGGCTACATGAAGTATAATGTTACATGAGATATCAAAACAATTCAGTGCAGAAGCAGATGTAAGAATCCAACATCTTCTATTAAGCGAGAAAGTTAAAGGACTTGCAAAACGTAAATGATGTATTACGTTTTATTTTTTTGAAAACGTAGCTTTAAGAAGATTATATGCTGTTTGTGGCTCCATGTAACGGGTTTATTAGGGCTATTTTAACAAATTAATAAATGTATATTTTAAAATTTTCTATTTGCATTTCTAATACTAAATATTAGTGGTAGAAATACTCCTCCCCTCCCGACACACACACACAAACACAAAGGTCTTTAAGTTCTCAATATGTCAGTGTGTAAAAAGATTGAGTCTCAAAAAGTTTGAGGAGTGGTGATCGTTACTTCTCTCTTCATGAACGCATTGTGGTGAAGTATATTGCAAACATTACTGACTTCAGTGAAAGATCCTAGCACTTTAGTCACAGTAAAGATTGGGAACATGTGCAGATTGGTTTTTTTTTTTCCTTCCTTTTTCAGGCTCTGGTGAAGGCAGACACAAACACTTTCTCTTTTGGGGGGTTGATTGTTAATCTAACAGAATATAGTGACTCTAGACGTTATCCATAATTTGTTTGTTCCTTGAGAGCTTTCTTTTTGCTTTTTCTTTCTATACACAGAAAAGACATAAGCAAGAATTACTCCTGCAGTCTCATAAGACAGAAGTATTTCCCAGAGGATTTTCTAATCAATATTGTACCCTTAAATACATGAAATGGACTGAGAAAAAAATGAATGTAATGCACATTCCTATCTTAATCCTTTGGAAATGGGAACCACTCAAGAACGTACTGTGAAATATAGTTATACTACTTATTATATACAGTGGATATATACTATGTGATGTATATTAGCAATACAGTTTAATTTCTCATTATTGGATGCATGTTTATGTGCATGATAAAAAAGATTTTATTGTGATGGTATTTTTCCTCTGGCTTACTGTCATTACTTTCATATTCATTTGTAGTCAATTAGAAGTTAAAACTCTATGATGTAGTGATGTGGCAGCTAATCAAAGGTGCTTCAATAAATTATGGTTTTATACAAAATCCTTCATTTGTTGATATTATCCTTTTCACTTTCAAGTGCTCCTAAAGTTATGCATAGTTTTGAAATATAGAAGAAATCTCCCCTCTTAGATAAAGAATAATAAAGGAAAGAATAGATTGTCTGCATTGCATTTCTCACAGAATAACTCAGCGGGGATAGATTTTTGGTTCATGAATGTTCTCATTCACTATATCCTGACTTTGGAGCTAAAATCATCTTTGTACATTAAGTAAAATCATACCATTGCACATCAATAAAGTCTTTATATTATGTGCAACTTGAACAAGACTAGCTTATTCTTTCATTCTTGCTAGAAAGTTTTCTGGGAGTGAGTGTGTCAATCTCTTTATTTATGCCCTGTTAATCCAGGAAGTGGGTACCATCTGACCACTATCTATATTAGCCAGAGTGTTATTTTTCTAAAACCAGTCCTTTTGAGCAAGTATATCATCTCCTTAATTTCCAAAGATGTACTGAAAAAAACTGAAGGGAAATCTGCTTTATTAACTTCACACAATAATTAGCAGGGCAAATGTTATAATGTAATAGAATACTTGTTTACATTATAAATGACATTAGTTGAAATCATCCATAATTATATCTATGCACACATATATGTATCACATATTCATATATATTATTTAAGCCAATATCATTATATACCTCATGTACATGTGCACATATATAAATACTGCTGCGAATGGATATCTCTTGCAAGATCATATTTTTGATTTAAAAAAATTGCAAAATGATTTAAAAAGCTTAGATTGACATGAATTTTTAGCAGATGGGTTAGTGAACTGACCAGTGGAAATAACAACAGATTGATTGTGATTTAATTGGCATCATGTACTAGTCATCAGAAAGTATAGTCTTCCCCTCTCCGCATACTGTGACTACATCTCATGTATTTAGAAGACTTATTCTCTGAATGTCTTTTTCTTTTTTATATATTATTACTTTTTTAGGCTCTGTTATTTTTGAGCCAGGATATTCCTTTGTTACCCAGTTTGGACAGTGGTGTGGGAGGCATAGAGGGCAGTGGACTGATCACTGCAGCCTTGAGCTTCAGAGTTCAAGCGATCTTTCCACCACAGTCTTCTGAGTAGCTGGAACTGCAGGCATGAACCATCACTCTTGGCTAATTTTTTGTTTTTTAAATATTTTGTAAAGGCAGATTTTTGCTATGTTGCCTAGGCTGTTCTCAAACTCTGGCCTCAAGCAATCCTCCCTTTTTGGTATCCCAAATTGCCGGGAATATAGGTGTCATCCACTGCACCCAGATCTTTTTCATTTTAAGTATTATTTCAGTAACATTTTGAGACAGTATTATTATTAATTTTTTATTTCCATAGGTCTTTGGGGAACAGGGGGTGTTTGTTTATATGAGTAAGTTCTTTAGCAGGGATTTGTGAGATTTTGGTGCACCCATCTCCCGAGCCATATACACTGAACCTAGTTTGTAGTCTTTTATTCTTTTCTGTAAAAAATAGTTATACCAGAGGTTTTTGAACCACACTTAGTAGCTGTGTGTTCTTCTGTATTTCCCAACCTCCCTGGCAGTGTACATTTTTTGTGGCTAATGAAATTTTAAATAATTTTAGGCTGAGGAAGCTAAGCTGGACTGTTTTTCAATCTGTTTTCCCCCAACTAGATGACATTGGAAACCTCATATTACAGATCATGAAATTATTCATGAAGTGTAATGTAATATATAAATTTTGTGGTATAATTTCACTGCATTTTTTTTTTTTTGGTTTGGTGTTAACCCAACTAAATGCTGATTTATTTTAAATGTTTCTATAACATATTTTTGTGTCAATAGATACATAAATTTTACAAAGAATAAAAAAGGAAATTTTTCTAAATATGAATTTTTTCTGCTTCTAAATTATTCAAATATCATATGAAACCAGTGTTTCCCAAGGTATGTTATGTTCTACTCAATATTGATCCGAACGATATTTATCAAAATAATTCATGAACTAACAAATTTAAAAAATGCCATGTTATATACTGACTCATCCCACATCTCTCCTTGGAGATTGAAACTAGCATATGTCAAGTTTATATAAATTATTCAAGTAATCAAATGATTTAAATTAGTATAATTCAGTGCCCATATGATCTAAAACATATGTTGTAAACTTAGACCACATAACATAAACTAATTGCCCACAAAATAGACATCAAAATACTTTATTAAATTATATTTAATTATAAATACCTTAAATATAATGAAAATAAAAACCAATCATACTGGATATTTTAATATATATGTCGAAATATATATTAATACATGTTTTTTTATGTGTATTATTTAATATACTGTAAAACTACTTGTCAGTAAGAAAGGTTTAGGCTTGAACCTTCTAGGTCAAAAGTTTCTTTAGAGCACATATTAGATCTTATTCATCTATAAATTTCCAATATTTTCAAAGTGTTTTAATTAAATAGGATCTTTAAAATATTTGTCAACAAATGAGTGAGATATTTCCTCTATTAACATTGTCTTTTTATACTCCTATAAAATATAAAGATAAGTAGAAAATAACTAAAAGTGAAACCCAGAGAAGTAGCGGACATTGCATTCCAAGTTTATATGTTGATGCGGTTGGTAAGATAATGCATATTAAATTCAGTTTAATTTATTTGGATTATAAACTTTTCACTAAACTAGATTCTGATGCTCATGTTTTAAAACATAATTTTATAATTATTAGTATATATCAAAATAACATAGGTTTAACATTTGTAGATGTGTTAAATGGCATTGTGAGAGGAATTATCATTTCAACCCTTGCCATTATTGGCCTTAAATGGCCTACATTCTAAGGTTCTATAATTGCTTCTCTCTGAGATAGATTTTTCTTGGCTATAGTAAAGAGGTAAATATACAAATATAAAACACGGGTAGAATGAAGATAAAAGTGGATCTCAGAAATATGTAGCTCATATTTGTTTTATTCTAAATTTTAAAAATGGAGAGACAATTTCCTTAGAAAATTAGTTATCTATAATTTTAATTATTTGTATGTAATACTTATACTCAATGATGGGGTTCAGTGATTCCTCAGGCTAGTCTATTATCTCTGGTCGCCATTATTACTATTAGTACATTCAATCATTTTTATTGTAATGCCTTGTCAATAATTGTGGCATTATAAAGTTACAGATGTCTACGAATGAAAGTCATATATGCTTTCTTCTTTAATCTATTTTTTAAATGTTCCCTATTATAGGAAACAACAAAGTACTCTTATGATAACTGTATATAGAAAAAAAGACTTTACCCAAAGACGCTTGTTTTATGTGACTTAAGAGTATCTGTAAATTGTGCCAATATCTATTTTTGTCAAGCATATTTTATGTGTTGAATGAAATCATAAAGCATAAGAACATTATTCTTAATGGAGAATGATTACTGAGGTTATAAAGTTCCAAAAACTGACAATACATTTTTAAATAGGAAATAATCTGGTTTTATATAATGAATTTCGTCATGATTTTAAGTAATCTGAAAGCTTCTATACTTTTGAGGGTGGTCTTGAGCATTCTTATTATTATATATTAAAATTACTATAATAATGTCCATGGTGGTTATCAAAGTTAATATATAAGAAAGAGTAGTTCCACATACTTTAAGTTGATTTACATAGCACAGATTGGTGAGGTGAGTGCCATCTCTATTTCAAGTATTGTATTGGAAGCATCTGGCTCAGCAAGGTAAAATAACTCATCCAAATTTTCCCAGCAATTAACCATTGGAGCCAGATCTGTAGTACTTGATCTCTGACTCATTAGGTGTTGTTCCTTCCATTACAATGATAAAATAAAAACAATTTTTTAAATGCCCAGAGAAATCTTGCCCAGAGGGAAGACAGTATAATGAAATGTTGTTTAACAGATATGTGGGCCCGTTGTGTTGGCTTACGCCTGTAACCCCAGCATTTTGGGTGGCTGAGGCAGGAATATCACCTGAGGTCAGGGGTTTGTGACCAGCCTGGCCCACATGGCGAAACCCGGTCTCTGCTAAAAATACAAAAATCAGACGGGCATGGTGGCTCACACCTGTAATCCCAGCTACTGCGGAGGCTGAGGCAGGAAAATCATTTGTACCGGGGTAAGCCTAGGTTGCAGTTAGCCAAGATTGCGCCACTGCACTCCAGCCTGGGCAACAAGAGTGAAACTTCGATCTCGAAATAAACAAATAAATACTGATATGTCAAGGCTACTTTCAATAACGACAGAATTAGGTACATATAAAGGTGAAATATTTGAAGTGGAATAAAAATAGAGGATATAGTTACACCAAAACTTCTTTAATAAAACCAGGTTTTAACAGAGCTCATACAAAAGAGTTAAGGAGCAAGACGTTCTAAGAGAGAAAAAAATAAGTGGACTGACTCATGCTTGAGCACAAAATTGAGATGGCTAAATTCCAGGATAACTTGTGGTTATGAGACTGGCTATCACAGGGTACAGTGACTTGAGTTCCTACAGGAAGCTATAATCAGGGTAGAGAAATGCTGTCTAGGGTGGGTTGTGAAGGCAAGTTTTGGCCATTGCTTACTGGGAACATAATGATGACTTTTAGATATTTTTCTCCTAAGAATTTCATTTAACCACAATTGATGGACTATTTAAGCACCTGAGCACACATATTCTTCCCAGCCTTTGTGACTAAATGAGGAAAACCAATAATAATTGCAATAATATGTAAAAACTGTTACTGTTTATTGAGTGCTGATGATAACTAAAGAACTGATAACAACCCTACTGAGTATTAACAACTACCATACTCCTTTTTGATATAAGAAGATTGTGCAGGGTAACTTACCTTACTGTTTGTAAACTTGAAGACCACATTTGAATCCAGATCCTTCAAGTTTGTAACCCACATTTTAAAATGATTTACTATATCCCCTTGATAAGACATGGTTTTTATAAATATTCTTACTCTGACTTAATCAGAGTTATTATGTAAATTATGTTTAACTGAGATTGCTTTTATTTCTTTGATGTAACTTTATACTCTTAAAACATTTCAATATATTGCAATGAAACTTTCTGGCTATGTATCAATAATTAATTAGGCTGATGAGAAGTGATAAATATGTGTAATGGTAGCAGGCTTACTCAAGAGTATTGAAATACAATCAATTAAAATATTGGATCAGAATGAAAAAGAAAGCTAGTTAACATACAAAAGATAATCAGCAAATCTAATAATCAGGCAAAATTGTCACAACAATATAAAAACAATTCAATTTAGTACCTTCTTCTCTCCATAATATGTTAGCTACTGCAGCATGTTGAAAAGAAAGAGCAGAAAAAGAAAATGAGTAAAGAGAGCTTTTGCTATATAGTGTATGAATCTCGCTGAAGAGGTTAAAATCTCTGTGATAGAATATGTATATAAACATAGTGACAGTTAATTCAATAAGCTGCTTTAACAGAACAATAGCATGTTGGAATTAGCTAATAATGCTTTGTACGTTTTTTGATATAGTCAATTCTTATTTGTAATACAGATTTTGTTAACAAACAAGAACATTTTACTCTGCATTGAAAAGAATAGGAGGTTTAAGTTAATTTAATTAAAATATATTTTTAGAGCAAGCATTGGCAGTTAAAACTATTAGGCTGACAGTTTAAGTTACTAATAGAAAAAGTTATACTCTTAAATTTTGCAATAATCACAATATATGATGGTCCTACATAATATGAAATATTGCTGAACAAGAAAAGTTCTTGAAAATCCAAGCTCTTAAACACTAAATTGGCCTACTTTTAAGTAATATATGTTTTTATTGTTTTAAAACATACAGAAAATAGATCTAAGTATACTTTGCTTATTTTAATACTACTGAATTGTTCTTGAACAATAGATTTTAAGAATATTATATAGAGACTCAAGAGCTAATATAATAAGATAGAAATTAAGAAAAAAAAATCCAGTTGAAACTATTCTCAAGGAAATGCCTGCCTCTTTAATAATTCAAAGTTATAATAACTCTATATGTTCTTAAAGCAAAATCATAAAAGTGTAACTAATAGAAAATCTCATACACAGCAAATTACTTTCAGTATTTTGACTATATTAAAACTTGATCATTTGTTTTTTCAACTGAACCCACATGTGTATGTTTCAGAGGCAAGAATAGAGTGTAGCACTCCTCACTTCAGCTTAAGGCCCAAATCACAAAGTTTTCAGCATCTGCTGTATTTCTTTAAAAAAATAAATTATTAATGGTAAACATTTGCAATTTTTAGTTTTCAAGTTCCTTAATAATATTTGTTCAAATATAAATACATTATATGTGCATTCCTGTAGCACATTTTGTGCTGTTGGTCTTCTGCCTGCAGTGCACTTCGAACAAATATGAAAAAAGTTTAACTTTCAATGATGAGATGAGTAAGTTCTGGACATGTAATGTACAATGTGGGTGATGACGGATGTGTTAATAGATAGTGATAATTATTACATAATATAAACATCACCTTTGCATCTTAAACATATTCAATCTTTGTCATGTAAATATGTTATAAAATAATAAAATGACAAATCTTACTCTCAAGGAGAGGATATAGACATAGGAGGAAAGAGAACCATGAAAATAGGGGGAATGATCCAAGATGACCAAAGAGGAACAGCTTCGGAGTGCAGTTCCCAGCAAGAACAATGCAGAGTGTAAGTGTCCACCACATTTCCACACAAATTTTTACTGCCCACAGACCAGGAGATTCCCAGGCCAAAAAGCGCCATGAGTTTTCAGCATGGCAATTTTAGCCAGTGCTGGGTTGGCACACAGAAACTCACACAAATCTGGGTGGCCATTTCAACTGGCTCCTGGAATGCCTGGGAGACAGAGCCGCTCACTCAACTGAAAGGGAGGGGGCAGAGACAGGGAGCCAGGTAATCTGGCTCAATGGGTACCACCCCCACAAAATAAGTAATCTGTATGCTCAGGATTGACCGTTTCATGGCAAGCACAACTGGACACAGGAAGGTCCAGCTCAGTGGGGGGAAGGGTGACCGCCACTAGTGGGGCAGCCCACCACTACCGAGGTAGTTCACAGAGCAGCTGGGCAGAGCTGGTGGCAGCTCAGCAACACCACTGCTGGCAGACTGTGACTAGATTGCTTTGTGTGGGGCAGGGCATCTATGAAAAAAGGCAGCAGCATGACAGGAATTTATAAATAATGCTGACATTCCTAAGACAGAGCACCTGGGAAAAGAGGCAGTTATGAGTTCTGCTGCAGCAGACTAAAACATACCTGCCCAGCAGCTCTGAACAGAACAACAGAGCTCACAGCTAAGCACTTAAGCTCCTATAAGGGACAGAGTGCCTCCTCAAGCAGCTCCCTGATCCCCATATAACCAGAGACCCCCTCATAAAGGAGAGCTCAGGCTGACATCTGGCAGGCACCCTTCTAGGAAAAAGATGACAGAAGAAAAAACCAGCAGCAACCCTTAATGTTCTGCAGCCCCTGTGGTTGATCTGCAGGCAAGCAGGGCCTGGAGTGGACCTCCAGAAGTCCTGCAGCAGAGGGGCCTGACTGTTAGAGGGAAAACTAAGAAACAGAAAGAAATAACTTCATCATCAATAAAAAGGATGTCCACTCAGAGACCCCATCCAAAAGTCACCAACTATAAAGACCACAGGTAGATAAAGCCACTAATATGGGAGGAAAGTAGTGTAAAATGGATGAAAACACCAAAAGTGAGAACACCTCTCCTCCTCCAAGGAATCACAACTCCTCACCAGCTAGGGATCAAAGATAGATGGAGAATGAATCAGACGAATTGACAGAAACAGGCTTCAGAAGGTGAGTAATAACAAACTTCTCAGAGCTAAAAGAACATGTTCTAACCCAATGCGAAGAAACTAAGAACCTAGAAAGAAGGTTAGAGGAGATGCTAGCTAGAATAAACAGCTTAGAGAAGAATATAAACAACTTCATGGAGCTGAAAAACACAGCAGGAGAATTTCAGAAAGCATACACAACTTTCAATAGCCAAATCAACCAGGCAGAAGAAAGCATATCAGAGATTGAAGATCAGCTCAATGAAATAAAACCAGAAGGCAAGAATAGAAAAAAAAAAGAGTGAAAAGAAATGAACAAAGCCTCCAACAAATATAGGATTATGTGAAAAGACCTAATCTACATTTGATAGGTGTATCTGAAAGTGACAGAGAGAATGAATCCAAGCTGGAAAACACTCTTCAGGAAATTATCCAGGAGAACTTCCCCAGACTAGCAAGGCAGGCCAACATTCAAGTCCTGGAAATACAGAGAACACCACAAAGATATTTCTCAAGAAGAGCAACCCCAAGGCACATAATCATCAGATTCACCAGGGTTGAAATGAAGGAAAATATGCTAAGGGCAGCCAGAGAGAAATATCGTGTTACCCACAAAGGGAAGCCCATCAGAATCACGGTGGATCTCTCGGCAGAAACCCCACAAGCCAGAAGAAAGTGGGGGCCAATATTCAACATCCTTAAAGAAAAGAACTTTCAATCTAGAATTTCATATCCAGCCAAACTTAGCTTCATAAATGAAGGAGAAAGAAAATCCTTTATGGGCAAGCAATTGCTGAGAGATTTTGTTACCACCAGGCCTGCCTTACAAGAGCTCCTGAAGGAAGCACCAAACAAGGAAAGGAACAACCAGTACCAGTCACTCTAAAAACGTACCAAATGGTAAAGACTATTGACACAATTAAGAAAATGTGTCAACTAACAGGCAAAACATCCAGTTAGCATCAAAATGTCAGGATCACATTCACACATAGCAATATTAACCTTAAATGTAAATAGGCTAAATGCCCCCAATCAAAAGACACAGACTGGCATATTGAATAAAAAGTCAAGACCCATCGGTGTGCTGTATTCAGGAAATCCATCTTACATGCAAGGACACACATAGACTAAAAATAAAGAGATGGAGGAAGACTTATCAAGCAAATGGAGAGCACAAAAAGCAGGAGTTGCAATCCCAGTCTCTGATAAAATGGGCTTTAAAGTAACAAAGATCAAAAGAGACAAAGAAGGGCATTACATAATGGTAAAAGGATCAATGCATCAAGAAGTGCTAATGATCCTAAATATATATGCATCCAATACAGGAGCACCCAGATACATAAAGCAGGTTCGTAATGAACTACAAAGAGACTTAGACTCCCACACAATAATAGTGGGAGACTTTAACACTCCACTGTCAATATTAGGCAGATCAACAAGACAGAAAATTAAAAAGGATATCCAGGACTTGAACTCAGAGCTGGACCAAGCAGACCTAATAGACATCTACAGAAATCTTCACCCCAAATCCACAGATTATACGTTCTTCTCAGCACTGCATTGTACCTACTCTAAAAATGACCACGTAATTGCAAGTAAATCACTCCTCAGCAAATGCAAAAGAATCGAAATCATAACAAACAGTCTCTCAGACAACAGGGCAATCAAATTATAACTCAGAATTAAGAAACTAACTCAGAACTACACAGCTTCATGGAAACTGAACTACTGGCCCCTGAATATTGACTAGATAAACAATGAAACGAAGGCAGACATGAAGTTGTTCTTGGAAACCAACGGGAATTAGGACACAACATACCAGAATCTCTGGGACACATTTAAAGCAGTCTGTAGATGAAATTTATAGCAATAAATGCCCACATGAGAATCAAGGAAAGATCTAATATCGACACCCTATCATCAAAATTGAAAGAGCTAGAAGAGCATGATCAAAAAAACTCAAAAGCTAGCAGAAGACAAGACATAACTAAGATGAGATCAGAACTGAAGGAGACAGAGACACACACACACAAAAACACTTCAAAAAATCAATACATCCAGGAGCTGGTTTTTTGAAAAGATCAACAAAATAGACCACTGGAAAGATTAATAAAAAAGAAAATGGAGAAGAATCAAATAGATGCAATAAAAAACAATAAAGGAGATATCACCACTGATTTTGCAGAAATACAAACTACAATCAGAGATTACTACAAACAACTCTATGCATATAAATCACTAAACCTGGAAGAAATGGATAAATTCCGAGACACTTGCACACTCCCAAGCCTGAACCAGGAAGAAGTTGAAACCTTGAAAAGGCCAATAACAAGGGCTGAAGTTGAGGCAGCAATTAAGACCCTACCAACCAAAAAGAGCCCAGGTCCAGACAGGTTCACAGCTGAATTCTACCAGATGTACAAAGAAGTGCTGGTACATTCCTTCTGAAACTATTCCAAACCATACAAAAGGAGTGAATCCTTCCCAAATCATTTATGAGACCAACATCATCCTGATACCAAAACCCAGCAGAAACTCAACAAAGATAGAAAACTTCAGGCTAATATCCATGATGAACATAGATGCAAATATCTTCAATAAAATACTGGCAAACTGATAGCAACAGCACATCAAAAAGCTTATCCATCATGATCAAGTAGGCTTCATTCCGGGATGCAAGCCTGGTTCAACATATGCAAGCCTATAAACATAATTCACCACATAAACAAAACCAAATACAAAAACCACATGATTATCTCAATAGATGCAGAGGAGGCCTTTGACAAAAATCAATAGCCCTTTATGCTAAAAATTCTGTATAAACTAGGTATTGAAGGAACATATCTCAAAACAATAAAAGCTATGTATGACAAATCTACAGCCAATATCATACTGAATGGACAAAAACTGGAAGCATTCCCTTTGAAATCTGGCACTAGACAAGGATGCCCTCTCTCACCACTCCTATTCAATATAGTATTGGCAGTTCTAGCCAGAACAATTAGGTAAGAAAAAAAAAAGCATATTCAATTAGGAAAAGAGGAAGTCAGATTATCCCTATTTGCAGATGACATGATTGTATATTTAGAAGACCCTATCATCTCACCTTAAAATCTCCCTAAACTGATAAGCAACTTCAACAAAGTCTCAGGATACAAAATCAATTTGCAAAAATCACAAGCATTTCTATACACCAATAACAGACTAACAGAGAGCTAAATCATGAGCAAACTCCCATTCCCAATTGCTACAAAGAGAATAAAATACCTAGGAGTACAACCAACAAAGGATGTAAAGGAACTGTTCATAGAGAACTACAAACCACTACTCAACAAAATAAGAAAGGACACAAACAGATGGAGAAACATTCCATGCTCATGGTTAGGAAGAATCAATATCATGAAAATGACCATACTTCCCAAAGTAATTTATAGATTCAATGCTATCCCCATCAGGCTACCAATGACCTTCTTCACAGAGCTGGAAAAAACCACCTAAAACTTCATAGTTTTAGGTGGTTTTTTCTCTCTCAAAAGAGAGCCCACATAGCCAAGACAATCCTAAGCAAAATGAACAAAGCTGAGGCATCACACTACCTGATTTTAAACTATATTACAAGTCTACAGTAATCAAAACAGCATGGTACTGGTACTAAACAGAGATATAGACCAATGGAATAGAACAGAGGCCCTGGAGGCAACACTACACATCCACAACCATCTGATCTTTGACAAACCTGATAAAAACAAGCAACAGGGAAAGGATTTCCTGTTTAATAAATGATGTTGGGAAAACTGGCTAGCAGTGGGCAGGAAGGAGAAACTGGACCTCTTACTGACACCTTACACTAAAATTAACCCCAGATGGATTAAAGACTTAAACGTAAGTCCTAACACCATAAAAAACCCTAGAAGAAAACCAAGGCAAAACCATTCAGAACATAGGCATAGGTAAGATCTTCATGACTAAACCACCAAAAGCATCGGCAACAAAAGTCAAAATAGAAAAATGGAATCTAATTAAACTCCAGAGATTCTGTACAGCAAAAGAAACAATCATTAGAGTGAACTGGCAACCAAGAGAATGGGAAAAAATTTTTGCAATCTACCCGTCTGACAAATGGCTAATATCCAGTATCTACAAAGAACTAAAAGAGATTTAAAAGAAAAAATCAACCCCATCCGAAAGTGAGGGAAGGTTATGAACAGACACTTTTCAAAAGAAGACATATATAAGGCCAACAAACCTATAAAGAAATGCTCATCATCACTGATTATTAGAGAAATGCAAATCAAAACCACATTGAGATATCATCTCACCCCAGTTAGAATGGCAATCATTAAAAAATCTGGAGACAACAGATGCTGGAGAGGATGTGGAGAAATAAGAACA
Organism: Sapajus apella; assembly: GCF_009761245.1. NCBI lineage: Eukaryota > Metazoa > Chordata > Mammalia > Primates > Cebidae > Sapajus > Sapajus apella. The sequence goes on along the minus strand of NW_022437007.1, from coordinate 3,508,490 downwards.
CTTTTACACAGTTGGTGGGACTGTAAACTTGTTCAATCATTGTGGAAGACAGTGTGTGGCACTTCCTCAAGCACCTAGAAATAGAAATTCCATTTCACCCAGCAATCCCATTACCAGGTATATACCTAAAGGATTATAAACCATTCTATTATAAAGACACAAGCACATGTATGTTCATAGCAAAATTTTTTACAATAGCAAAGACCTGGAACCATCCCAAATACCCAACAACGATAGACTGGACAAGGAAAACGTGGCATATATACACCATGGAATACTATGCAGCCATAAAAAATGATGAGCTTGTGTCCTTTATAGGGACATGGATGAATCTGGAAACCATCATTCTCAGCAAACTGACACAGGAACAGAAAAGCAGACACTGCATGTTCTCACTCATAGGTGGGTGATGAACAATAAGAATACAGGGACACATGGTGAGGAGAACCACAAACTGGGGTCTGTTGTGGAGGGCCAAGCGAGGGACAGTGGAGGGGTGGGAAAGTTGGGGATAACATGGGGAGAAATACCAGATGTAGGTGAAGGGGGAATGGAGGCAGAAAGCCACATTGCCATGTGTGTACCTATGCAACAATCCTGCATGATCTGCACATGTACCCCAGAACCTAAAGTACAATAAAAAAGAAAAGAATTTGTTAAAAATAAAAAATAAAAAAAAGAAAGATAAGTGCAAATGTGATAAATGAAATAGAAGAAGCAAATTTCAAATTCATCAGATGTAGACAAGAAGGAATGATCATCTCTGAGAAGAGATTGGGTACTAGAAGGACAGCTTCATTAAGATGGTGCTCCACAAGAAATATAGTATTACCAAAGCTTACAAGAGTGCTATGTAGTGTAGGGGGCTAGAGAAGTTATTCCATACATGAGAAAAAAAAAGAAAATATGTTCAGCGTATCTCAACCAGAAGCATCAGAACATATTGAGAGAACGCGTCAAGTAATTAAGTATATTTGGAAGGTAAGACCGGTTTAAAAAGATAAAGCTGGAAAATTCATTCATGATTAAATCAAGTCAGTCTTCATACACAATACAAAAGAAATTGATTTTTTTGGGTAGTTTTAGGAAAGGTTGAACTATGATTAGTCTTATAATTCTTTCCCTGGCCTGTAAAAAATAACTAAGCATGTTATTTCCTTATATCTCCATCCACTCACTTGGTGAGTACCAATTGATTACCCAACATGTGTTAGATGTTGTATCCAGCACTACCACACATAGGTTAGAACAGGCAATCTCTGTGTTCATGAAGCCTATATTCTAATTGGGGTGACAAAAAGTAATCAAATGATGACAGAAAAAAAATTAACGTTATGAATTTAGTGTGCATTAGAAGAGAGAAACATAGTAATGTGAATGCATTTATTGGGTAGATTAGACATCCTTAAACTGGGGAAACTTCTCCAATTATGATCAAGGTGAAGTCTGAGAAATGAGTAAGAATAAACTAAGTGAAGGATATGATTCAATTTCCAGATATAAAAAAAGCATGTGAAAAATTCTAGCAGCATATTAAAGCACCACTATTTTAAATGAGTAAGAACATTAGAACGATGGATAGAGACATTTTTAAGATTGGCAGTCATGTAGGAATAAACCCAAAAAAGTACAGTATTTGTAATACTAATATCAGATAAGATAAAATTCAAGGCACTTCATATTGCATTTAAAATTATATAAGCTAAAATATTATATTAAAATAGGAGACAGAAACTGTTAAGGTTGGATGTAAAATTAGTAAATCTACAATCACAGCCTGTTGTTGGGGCTTTTTGTTTGTTTTTTTTTTTGCTTGTTTGTTTGTTTTTTGAGACAGAGTCTTGCTCTGTTGCCCAGGCTAGAGTGGAATGTCATGATCTTGGCTCACTGCAAATTTCGCATCCCAGATTCAAGTGATTCTCCTGCCTCCTGAGTAGCTGGGATTACAGGCGCATGCCGCCACACCTGGCTAAATTTTGTATTTTTAGTAGAGACGGGGTTTCACCATATTGGTCAGGCTGGTCTCAAACTCCTTACCTTGTGATCCACCTGCCTTGGGCTCCCGAAGTGCTAGGATTACAGGCATGAGCCACCACGCCCAGTCTAAGGTCTGTTTTATTAACATATTACTCTCAGTATTTGAAAAATTTTAAAAAAAAGACAAAGTTTTAAAAATACAATTATCAAGATTGAATGACTGTATTTGTAATGAATGTTTCCTACAAAAACAGAAAGCATTTTCCAATTTTATTAACAGATGTTCAAGGGTGGCCACAAAGTGAACTGCAAAATAAAAAGCCTTGAAGCCTAGCTCTACTCTGTAAATATGTTCCAATAATCAGTGATCGTTTCTGCATTTTCAGACAACAAAGTAAAGATGCAAATATGCAAACCTTTAAAACCACAAAATCAATCAATAAATTGAATATTTGTAAAAAGCAAATATAACCACAATTTGTATAAAACACAACAACAACAAAAAAGAAAATTAACCATGTGGGCCCAAAGAGTTTTAGAAAAAGGACAATGCATGGACTGAACTGAAACACTATTGAGCCAAACAAGAGAGATTGAGAGTGAGAGACAGAGAGAGAGAGAAAGAGAGAGAAACAGGAGGAGGATGAGGAGGAAGAGGTAGAATGGGAGGAGGACAGAGGGAAGGAGAAAGACAGGGAAAGGAAGGAAGAAATGATGATAGTTAAAATAGTTTTAAATTAATGAATTTGATAATGTGGATATTATTTAAAAATCCAAGGAAATACAAATTTCCAAACTGAACGTGAAGAAACTTGAATGGAAATAACCGTGGTACTGATTGAAATATTTTTAAAAATAATTTTCTTCCAAAATATTCTAGGGTCTGAGGTTTTTATCCTGAGTATTTATTAATTTTCATGAATCATAATATTCCAAATGTATTGGAATATATTGTTAGAATGTAGTTAAAGATAAAACACTCCTATTTGATTTATAAAGTCAGCAATATTGATGTAAGTACCTCATAATATCAGAATAGAAAAGGAAATATAGTACAATTTTACTAATGACCAAAATTATAAATAAAATGCCAGCAAAATGCACCAGAATATTAAAAATCTGACTACAGACAAAAATTATTCTGGAATAAAACAATTATTTAACAGAAAGTTAAGAAATTAACTAATATATGGAAATCAAGACCAAGAAAATAACTTAAAACCATACAATCTCATGAAAATTAAGTAAACTGCTCATGAATGACTTTGGGGTAAATAATGAAAGTAAGGGAGGAAAAACGAAGTTCTTTGAAACTAATTATAACAAAGATAAAATATACCAGAATCTAGAACACAGCTAAGGCAGCATTAAGAGGGAAATTTATAGCACTAAATGTCCAGATAAATCTCAATTTACTAACCTAACATCGCAACTAACAAAACCAAGAGCTAACAAACCCAAAGCTAGCAAAATACAAGAAATAACCAAATTTAGAGGTGACCTTAAAGAAGTAGACACACACACACACACACACACACACACACCATTCAAAAGATAAATGAATCCAAGAGTTGTTTTTGGAAAAAAAATAATAAAATAGATAGTCCTCTGTCTAGAATAATGAAGAAGAAAAGAGAGGAGATTCAAAAGAAGCACAATTAGAAATGACGAGTGAATATGACCACTGACCCCAGAAAAATACATATAAAAATCAGAGAACATTATGAACTTCTCTACACCCACAAATTGGAATATCTAGAAGGAATGATTAAATTCCTGGACACCTACACCCTCCCAAGACTGAACCAGGAAGAAATTGAATCCCTGAACAGACAACAAGCTCCGATACACAATCAGTAACAAATAGGCTACCAACCAAGAAAAAGCCTGAGATCTGAGGAATTCACCCGATGTACAAATTGTACCCAATGTACAAAGCAGAGTTAATACCATTCCTACTGAAGCTATTTCAAAAATTGAGGAGGGGGGTCTACTCTTTAACTCATTCTATGAGGCCAGAATCATCCTGACACCAAAACCTGGCAGAGATCCCAGGCATAAAAAGAAAACTTCAGGCCAATATTCCTGATGGTCATTGATTAAGAAATCCTCAACAAAATACTGGCAAACTGAATCCAGTAGCACATCAAAAAGGTAATCCATCATGATCCAGAAGGCTTTATCCAAGGGACATAAGTTTGGTTCAACATATGCAAATCAATAAATGTTATTCAGTAAATAATAAAATTAAAGACATAAAACTCATGATTATCTCACTAGATGCAGAAAGGCTTCCTGTTAAAAACTCTCAATAAACTTGATATTGAAGGAATGTACCTCAAATAATAAGACTCATCTATTACAAACCCACAGCTAACATCCTACTAAAAGGGAAAATGCTGCAATCATTCTTCTCGAAAACTGGTACAAGACAAGGATACTCTCTCTCACCATTCTATTAAACATAGTATTTATTGCAAATTTTGCCCAGAGCAATTAGGCAAGAGAAAGAAAGAAATGGCATCCAAATAGGGAGATAGGAAGTCAAACTATCCCTGCTTGCAGAGGATATGATCCTATATCGACAGTACCCCATACTTTCAGCCCAAAGCTCTTTCAGCTGATAAACAACGTCAGCAAAGTCTCAGGATACAAAATCAATGTACAAAAATCAGTAGCATTCCTATACACCCACAATAGTCAAGCTAAGAGCCATATCAGGAATACAATTTTATTCACAATTGCCACAGAAGGTAAAACAAATACCTAGGAATACAGCTATCTAGGGAGGTGAAAGATGTCTACAATGAGAACTACAAAATACTGCTCAGAGAAATCAGAGACAACACAAACAAATGGAAAAACCTTCCATACTCATCATAGGAAGAATCAGATTGTTAACATGGCCATACTGCCCAAAGCAATTTATAAATTCAATGCTATTTCTGTCAAACTACCAGTGACTTTCTTCACAAAACTAGAAAAATAAACTATTTTAAAATTCACATGGAGTCAAAAAAGAGTTCAAATACCCAAGGCAATCCTAAACAAAACAAAACAAAACAAACTGGAAGAATCATGCTACCCAACTTCAATATATACTACAAGACTATAATAACCAAAACAGCATGGTACTGATGCAAAAACAGACACATAGACTAGTGGATCATAATAGAGAGCCTAGGAATAAGGCCACACACCTACAACCATCTGATATTTGACAAAGCTGCCAAAAACAACCCATGGTGAAAGGACTTTCTATTGAATAAATGGTGCTGGAATAACTGGCTAGTCATAACCAGAAGATTGAAAGTAAATCCCTTCCTCATACCATTTTGAAAAATCAATTCAAAATAAATGCTTAAATGTAAAACCCAAAATTGCAAAATCCCTGGAAGACAATCTAGGCAATACCATTTTGGACATAGGAACAAATAAATATTTCATGATAAAGGCAACAAAAGCAAAAATTGACAAATGGGATCTAATTAAACTAAAGAGTATCTGCACAGCAAAAGAAATTACCAACAGAGTAAACAGACAACCCACAGAATGGGAGAAAATATTTGCAAACTCTGCATGTGACAAAGATCTAATAGCTAGCATTTGTAAGGAACTTAAACAAATTTACCAAAAAAAAAAAACACCCCATTAAAAAGTGGGCAAATGACCAAAACAGACACTTTTTGAAAAAAGGTATACATGCGGCCGACAATCATATGAAAAAAAAAAAAAAAAA
>NW_022437007.1:3497150-3502674 GCF_009761245.1 Sapajus apella | reverse complement strand
AAAAAAAAAAAAAAAAAACTCAACATCACTCATCATTAGAGAAATGCAAATCAAAACCACAATGAAATACTATCTCACACCAGTAAGAGTCAGAGTGGCTACTACTTAAAAGCAAAAAAAAAAAAAAAAAAAAAATTATTGTAATAATGCATGCTGACAAGGTTGTGGAGGAAAAGGAATGCTTATATACTGTTGGAGGGAAAGTAAATTAGTTCAGCCATCATAGAAGACACTGAGAGATTCATCAAAGTCCTAAAAATCAGAAATACCATTTAACACAGCAATCCCATTACGGGGTGTATACCCAATGTATATAAACCATTCTATTATAAAGACACATGCATGCATATATTCATTGCAGCACTATTCACAATAGCAAAGACAAGGATTTTTTTTTAATAAATGATGATAAAATGTATTTGTTTCATCATAAAAATTATGGGTTTGCAAAATTTTTATAGGTTTAGCTACATTCCTATGATTATTTAACTTTGACCCCTCAAATCTTGTGTCCTCATATTTCAAAACCAATCATGCCTTCCCAACAGTCCCACACGTCTTATTTCAACATTAACTCAAAATCCACAGTCTATAGTCTTATCTGTGAAAATGCAAATCCCTTCCACCTATGAAGTTGTAAAAACAAAAGCAAGCTAGTTACTTCCTAAATGTCTATCAATGGTCGATTGGGTAAAGAAAATGTGGACTAAATACACCAAGGAATGCTTTGCAGCCATAAAAAAGAATGAGATCATGTCATTTGCAGGAACGTGGATGGAGCTGGAGGCCATTATACTTAGCAAACTAATGTTGAAACAGAAAAAGAAATAGCACATGTTCTCACTTGTAAGTGAGCTAAATGATGAGAACACATGGACACATAAAAGAGAACACACTGGGGCATATTGGCGGGTGGTGGATGGTTGGAGGAAGAGTGTCAAGAAAAGTAACTCATGGGTACTAGGTTAATACTTGCATGATGAATAATCTGTACAACAAACCCCCATGACACATATTTACCTATGTAACAAATCTAAATATGTACCACTGAACTTAAAATTTTAACAAAAATAAATTAATTTAACACATCACATTAGTTTGTCAATTAAGGACCATCAATATAATTTAACCAAACAAAAATGCAATCTGTTAAAATGCATCACATATTACTAAGTATAATATAAATTATCTTAGTGAACTAATAAACTAAAAATAGAGGGACATATAATTAATAAAAAAAAAACATACACCAGAATAATAAATAAGTGACCATCAATGGATGATTGGATAAAGAAAGCATTACACAAACACACACACACACACACACACACAAACATACACACACACACACACACACCATGGAATACTACTCAGCCATAAAAAGGAATGAAATCATGTCTTTTGCAGTAACATGGATGGAACCACAGGCCAGTCTCCTAAATAAAATAAGCCAGAAACAGAAATTCAAATATTGAATTTTCTCACTTAAAGTGAGAGCTGGAAAATGGGTACACATGCACATAAAGAAAGAAATACTAGACATCAGTGGGAGGGTGGAAAGTGGGTGAGGAATGAAAAATGACCTGTTGGGTACAATGTTTATTATTCAGGTGATAGTTATACTAAAAGCCTAGACTTTACCACTAGGCAATAGATCCATGTAACAAAACTGCATTTGTAGCCCCGAAGTCTACAAAAGTAAAATTTTAAAAATAGATAAATGGAGAATCAAAATATTGAATTGTGATTATTATTTAAAATTAATTTTTGATTGGTTGATCAATTCATTAATCTAAGAAACAAATATAAATTGCATAAATATTATAAATAAAAGACAATCAAAATTTGAAGGTAAAATGAGTCACAAAAGAGTAAAAGTACAAATGAAGTTCATAAGACAGATCAGTTATTTAGCAAGATACGAGATAAATATCCATTATCTATATTCTTCTGTTAGAATAAAATCCAGTATGCAATTTTGTTTACAATAATCTAAAAGCATAAAATATGCATAGGGTTTACTAGAGTATAAAAAGTATAGCAAATCAAGTGTAATAGTCATGAAGGATAAGCTAGATGGGAATATAAACTATTTCTAGATGAAGATAATGAATACTATGTAGATAAAATGTATTCTGATATTTCCGAAATTACTTAACTTAAAAATTATGTATATTGTTATTGTCTGTTTAAAATATATTCCATTTTATTTACAAAGTTAGAATGTGCATTAAATTAAAACATACCTGGAATTTAATTGCCCTGGTATAATAATACGTTATCTTTTTGTTTGTTTGTTTTGGGGGTTTTTTGTTTTGAGATGGAGTCTCCCTCTGTTGCCCAGGATGGAGTGCAATGGCACGATCTCAGCTCACTGCAGCCTCTGCCTATTGGGTTCACGAGATTCTCCTCCCTCAGCCACCTGAGTAGCTGGAATTACAGGTGCCCACCACCATGCCATTCTTTTTTTTTAAATTTTATTTTATTTTTTGTTTTTAGTAGAGACCGGGTTTCACCACGTTGGTCAGGCTAGTCTCAAACTCCTGACCTCAAGTGATTCACCTGTCTCAGCCTCCCAAAGTGCTGGGATTACAGGCATATAATATGTTTTTTATGTATTTCATTATTTTTCCAATTTTCTTATAAATACTTACATATATGGAAATGTATCTGATAAATATATAAATATATGATACATAAATATAAGTTTGCATTCTTTTTATTCATTTGTTATAACATGTCTAATCTAGTCTTTATACAAAGTTTCAAACACGGTTTCATCATATGAAATTCTGCCTTTTAAAAACATTATGATTTACTTCTTTATTAAATTCTAACCTAGTACCAATATCAGAGGCTAGTATAAATAATAGAAGCTCAATAAATACCATGGACATTTATCAGTCATACAGGTGAATGTGCATGTGTGTGTGTAGGTGATTACTGTGATGACCCTCCCGCTTAGTAGTTATTTCCAGTAGTATATGTTCCTGCAAGAGGTATGAGAATCTTTAAAACATTTAATATATGCCAGGTTGATTTCCAAAAGATAGTTACCAGCACCACTAGCAATCTGTGAAATTATTCATCTCAAACACTTCAGGTGAACTATTATTGTATGGATTTGTGTGTGTGTATGACTGTGTGCGCAGCTTACCAAATGTGAATATATATACACATAGATCACATATATAAATTAAAAAGAAAATGTATTATATATTTGTATATATTTCTTTGGTTATCAGTGATATTGAATATATTTGAAAATATTTAGAGAACACTTTTACCTTCTGCTTATGTCCTCAGCTGCTTATTTATATTAGGATATTTTCATATATATATTTCCCATTTTTAACAGCTGCTTATATTGGAATGACTTTGTTTCACCACATTAATTTATCCTTCATATAATATAAACAGCTACATATAATAAATTCAGGTTTAAATATGTCACTACTGTGAGATATATATATATATATATACAAAATATATGTATAAAAATATATATGTGTGTGTGTGAATCGATTTTACGTAAATACATATATTTACATATTTTTTCTCAACATCCTTAGTATGTGTGTGTGCATATATACACACACTAAGTATATGTGTATGGTGAATTTATTATATACATATATACACATACACATATTTTTTTCTCAATGTCCTTAGTATAGCACATAGGAGCTTCCATGATATGTCCTTGTCATTTTCAACTCACATTCCAAACGTCAAGTCTCTTTGAATCTCTTTATTTTAAGGGATATCCTTACCAGAATTCTCCACCTAGTTTTTTCCTCCAGTCATCTTTTAAGACTCACGCTCTGTCACCAGGCTAGAGTGCAGTGGCTCAATCTCTGCTCAATGTAACCTTCACCTCCCAGGTTCAAGTGATCCTTGTGCCTCAGCCTCCTTACAGGTGCACACCACCACACCCAGCTAATTTTTGTATTTTTCATAGAGACGGGGTTTCACCATGTTAGCCAGGCTGGTCTCGAACTCTTTACCTCAGATGATCTGCCCACCTTGGCCTCCCAAAGTGTTGTAATTACAGGTGTGAGCTACCATGCCGAGCTGACCCAGCTTAGTTTTTAAACAATAGTAAGTCTATCTGGAACCAAGACTTTGGACTAAGTAACTTTTCCCTTCACACATGGAGTCCTGTGAAACACCTAATGAACTCAATATACAATAAAAATTATCTGTTTTGATATCTTTTATTCATAATTAAACAATAAAATCCTCAAAGTTATATGTCACTTAATTTAATATGTATTCACTACATAACTGAAATGTAAAGTTTTTTTTTTTTTGAAGATAATATATACCTTATACTGAAAATGTGGCTCAATGGAATAGATACCTGAAAGGAATAGCTGCAACCTTTATTAGTGCCTGTTAGTAAATTGCCTTATTTTATATATGAGGATCTTACACTTATTTTCAAAGTGATAGATCTCATATTAAATATGCTATCTATATAAAGAAATTTATGTGGAGAGCTGAATGATACTACATAAGCAATAGCAATAAGATACTTACCTAACAGCATATGCTGTACTACTGAAGAGCTACTTTCCTTGGCTATTCATCTGTAAATTGCCTGAATTTTAATTTAAATAGTTTTTTGTTGTTGTTTGTAGTTCTCCTTGTCTGAAAGTTTAAGGTTTTCACCACTGCAAATCATTTTTTGATAAAGTGAATTTATGTAACCATAACATTTAAAGTAGATGTCTTATTGACTGCTTTCCTTTTAGATTTAAGAAGCTGACCTAAATTCAGCAGGCAAATTAAAAAGGGCAACCTTAGAAGAAAAATGTGGAGAAAAGTGTAATCTGTAAACATGTATGGTTAGTGCTATGGCAGTTGAAATTTCTTTGAATATACATATGGAGAATGAACTGAGACATTTAAACTATGCTGTTTTTAGGCTAGAAACAACATTAGATATGTCAAGAACACTCCCTGCCATATGCCAAGTTCAAAGCCACTTTCAAATAAACCTATCATTCTTTGGAAATTAATTGAAGATGCTTTCCCTCTGTGACCACATGGAGTTCTAACCTAGGGTCTAACATTAGCTGATTAGGCTGTAGTGCCCAGCTTACACTAGGGCATGTAATACAGAAACCAGCCAGAAAACCGTGGCCTTAATTTTTATAAAGTGATGAAATGGGATAATCAGATTCTTTTGGGAGGTAACAGGAATCAAGAAAGACACTAGAAAAGCAGAGATCAGAGAGAACAAGAGCTTTAAGAATGCATAGCAGGGCCGGGCGCGGTGGCTCACGCCTGTAATCCCATAACTTTGGGAGGCCGAGGCGGGTGGATCACAAGGTCAAGAGATCCAGACCATCCTGGTCAACATGGTGAAACACCGTCTCTACTAAAAATACAAAAAATTAGCTGGGCATGGTGGTGCGTGCCTGTAATCCCAGCTACTCAGGAGGCTGAGGCAGGAGAATTGCCTGAACCCAGGAGGCGGAGGTTGCGGTGAGCCGAGATCGCGCCATTGCACTCCAGC
>NW_022437007.1:3493087-3497050 GCF_009761245.1 Sapajus apella | reverse complement strand
AAAAAAAAAAAAAAAAAAAAAAAAAAAAAAAAAAAAAAAAAAAAAAAGAATGCATAGCAAAAGGCACCATAAAGTGGTATAGTCAGCTATGATAACTTGTGACTCAAGGAGGTATGTCATCCAAGAAGAGTCCACGCAACCCAGGAAAGAGGCAAGAAAAGTCAGAAGTTGACTATGTAATGCAGGTTTCTGGGTTTTGAATGTGGATGCATCCCTGACTTCTTCACATTGCCAGTTTAAAGTTCTCCTTAGTTTTAACATAATCTATAACTTAATCAAACAATATAAGCCTACTCCTGACAATCAAATTAGTCTGATTGAAACCAAGACAAGGTAAGAATTGTTGCTAAGTCAAAAGATTAAATCCACCACACACAAAGTAAATAAATAAAAACAACATCCATTTTCCTTCCAATCCAAACCAAGTAAACATAAAATACTCAGTGGTTATATCATGGTGTGTAATAAACTGTCTCAAACTTAGTGGCTTAAAACAGCAAAAAACATTTATGATCTCTGTAAATGTAGCTTGGCTGGGAGTGTTCTTGGTCGGTATTTCATGAGGTTACATTCATCCGAAGTCTTGTTTCGGACTGGAAGATCCACTTCCAAAGGGGCTCATTTATATGACTGGCAATTTGGTGCTGATTGTTAGCAGAAGGCCTCCGTTCTTTACTCCCTGGGCTTCTGCCCAGGGCTGCTTAAGTGTCCTCACATTCTGTCAATGAGTTTCCTCCAGAATGAGTGTTCCAAAAAATCAAAGCACAGGCCGTAATGCCCTTTATGATCTGGCATCAGAAGACATTCACCTTCACCTCCACCCCGCTTTATGTGTGATAGAGACATTTACTGTTTCAATGTGGGAAGAGATTACAAGGGTGTGTATTGAAGAGATAATGGTCACTAATTAATCTTGAACACCTTAGTCTTAGAGTAAGAGATTGCTAATAAGAAAACATAACCTTCGGAAAAACTTTTCTAGCTAACATCCTCCTAGCCAGATTGGCAACACCTTAGTTTCTCATTATATAGACATTCTAAGCCTACCACTGACAGAAAAGGACTTGATTTTGATAATTTTCACACCAATGAGCGTGACTTTTATGGAATAAATTATAAACAGTGACATAATAAAAGAACTGTGAGTGATTAGCTCCAGATAAATAAGGAAGAAAGATTGCCTTCTGAATCACTCATATTGTATCATTTTAATTATGTGGCAAGCAAAGGTACTTCTTCTTTTGGTTTAACTTCTCTCATTTAGAAAATATACTATAGGGATAATAAGATAATTTAAAAATAAAATTAATATAATGTATATTAAGTGCCTGGCACATATTCAGTTGTTCAATAGATGTTGGCTATGCAGCCATATATATTCTGGGTGGAACTCAAGATGATCATAAACATAAAGCTAAATTAATAAAAAAGTATCCAAAGTAAAACATTGCAAAAAAGTATATCTAATGTTTAGTTGGGGCCATATGAGGACCCCCCTTTATCATTGCAGAGAACAGAATCATTAGAGAAGTATAAGACTACTTAGATACTAATCAGCATATGTTGAAGAAAAAAATATTATGGTAAAGCTTTAATTATGGTAAAGCTTTCTTTAAAGTTGCTGTAATATGCCACGTAATTTTTAAAGATCATAATTTCTAATAATTATATTACTACTGCATACTCGGAGCTTCTCACTGTTTAACATTTATTTAAGTGTATTTGAAATAAATAATATATGTAAGCTTAACATATAAACATAATTGTATTTACAATATAAAATAAAATACCCCATCTTTGAAGGAAATTGGCTACTTTAAAACAATATTTATTATCAACATAAAGATTGTTAGACATTTTGTGAGGGAAATTATAAATTATAACTGAAAACATTAGATGCACTCTATATCCTGCTATTTAGGCATTCTGGGTACATACATAGTTTGCAATTCAAGTAAAATTGGCTTATCTTTAAAGACATAGGCATAAAGACATCCTATAATCTGCAGTATCAACTAATTATATGTGGTTAGAACAAAGGAATAACTAACTCTAGAACTGAAGTTTTCTTTAAAGTCCTTTATATAGATTATAGTTCTTGAACAAGTTTGTGATAGAGAATCCAGAAATCTGCATTATGCAGTAAGAATTCTGATATCAAAAAATGGAGAATTACAAAACAATTTCTTTCATAAACAATAAGTTTAAACATGGCAGAACTTAGGATCTTGAATTAAAATGTATCCCGGTGGTCCCAAGAAGATGGATTAATTGTAGAATTAATTTGCTGGCCATTTTATTTATTTGTTAAATCATCCTGTTGAATTGGATGACTTGTCACTGGCCAACTCATCTTTAGCCTGGGGTATCTCTGATTCTTTTATCCTTGGATATTTTTTCCTTCTCTGTGATTAAATTTTGAAAGTAGCGCTTACTCAAGAAACATTAATCTCTTTGCTTTACTTGCATTAGTGGGGACAGAATGGCAGCTTCTGCTTAAAATGTCATAATAAGCTCTAGATGTTTTGATCCCAACTCTCCAGTGTTACCACTTATAGTATCTGATGGAGGCCTGGCAGGGTGGCTCACTCCTGTAATCCCAGCAATTTGGGAGGTCAAATCTAGGGGATCACAAGGTCAGGAGATCCAGGCCATCCTGCCCAACATGGTGAAACCCCATCTCTATCAAACAATAAAAAATTAGCCAGGCATGGTGGCATGCACCTGTAGTCCCAGCTACTTGGGAGACTGAGGCAGGGGAATCGCTTGAGCCTGGGAAGCAGAGGTTGCAGTGAGCTGAGATCGTACCACTGCCCTCTGGTCTGGCGACAGAGCAAGATTCTGTCTCGAAAAAAAAAAAAAAAATTGATGAATAGGCTTCTAGTTAGTATAATTTACCTATCTTGCTAGATGAATTAAGTGAAATTCATGGTGATTTGAATATTACAAATTAAGAATCAGTTCAATATATTTAAAGAGAAAGGAAAATACTGAAATTAGAAAAATGTCTCAAGTCACCTACAGTGTTTTATTTCCTGTGATAACTCACATGTGTCTTACATTAATATTAATACATTAAATCCTCTGGTCATTATGCTACCTGATTTTAAATCTCTATTTTGTCAGAAGCTTTAAGTTTCCTCTGTTGAGAAGTTGTCATTAATATTTTTAAGTGCCTGTAAATGAGTTTGAGAACCACAATTTTTCTTCTTAGTTTAGAAGAAAAAATTAAAGCATAGAAAAATAACATCAGTATCTAAGGCTGGTTAAAGAAAAACAGATGTTCCACAACTACAAACTTAAGATTGTGAATTTGGAGTCACTGTCCATATTATTTTATCACTTCTTGTCTTCTTTGTTTGAAACATTATTCCTCCGGTTAGGGGCTGTCTCACAAATCCAAATTGTTACAATGGAGAAACACGTGCTGGAATATGGCAAATATGCCTGTTCTTCCCTAGATCTACCTCCCCTCTCTCTCCCCTTCGTTTCAGTTCCCACCCCCATACAGTATGGTACTATATTAATAAGAGAGAGCAATGCCAGCTGTTCTCCCTCCCATTGTCAACACGAAAACAAGGGCAGAACAAACAGCAGACAGCAGCTGCAGTTACTGGCACAGTGAAAAAGAAAATGGGGTCGAAGATGCTCAGCAGAGAAGTGACAGGGCTAGCAAGAAAATTAGGCCAAGTAGCAGCAGTGTAGCCAACTGTGGCTGTACTAAGAATGAACATGGGCACTGTAATGTGAGAGCATTTCCAGCTGACACCTTCTGATATCACAGAGGCTTCACACACATGTAAACTTTAATTACTGCTCACTGTTCAAAATAAGATGTGGTCAAGCAAGACTTTGAGAATAGGATATAAAAAGGCTTTTCCTCCTATACATACATACATATATATAATGTAAATAAAATAGATTTTTTTTGCTAACAAAATATACATTTTACCAAAAAATATA
>NW_022437007.1:3490851-3492987 GCF_009761245.1 Sapajus apella | reverse complement strand
ATATATATATATATATATATATATATATACATTTAAATAACATTTTTGGAAACTTATCTTTCCCATACTTTACAAGACAGACAGCAAAGAAAAATGATCAGATTTAAATAAAACTATAGATCTTAATGTTGCTGGAGAATTCTTTTCAAACTTGAAGATGAAATGTTTCATGTGAATGTGATATTCAAAAATGGAATGTAGCTTCTCTGAAGGGTAAAATTATAACCCAATACAAAAAGAAACAATCAAATAGTTGATTTCCATACTGCTAATAAAAGTATAAGCAATTCCTAAAACATTTGAATTAAAAGTATTTTAACATTAAATATAAATATAAAATCTCATTTATTATCTTTTCTTAAATAGCCCTATATCTAGAATATTGTGCTATTATTTTTGCCCATTTGAATAATTTTTATACACTATGAAAATTTTAAATCTAACAATCTTCAACCTGGAATAATAACAATAATGATAATTAGAAGAAACATTTATTGAGCCCTCATTATGTGCTAGACATTGCCAAGTATTTTAGAACATTGGAGCCACTAAAATTTCACTTTTACAAATGTCTCTAATCAAATTCTATAAAAGCTTAATATGAAAAAGCAAAATAGACTGGGTGAGGTAGCTCACAGCTGTAATACCAGCACTTTGAGAGGCCAAGTCTGGCAGATCACCTGAGGTCAGGAGTTTGAGACCAGTCTGGCCAACATGGTGAAACCCCATCTCTACTAAAAATGCAAAAATTAGCTGAGCATGGTGGCAGGCACCTGTAATCCCAGCTACTTAGGAGGCTGAGGCAGGAGAATCACTTGAACTCGAGAGGCAGGGTTTGCAGTGGGCTGAGATCACGCCATTGCACTCTAGACTGGGGGACAAGAGCAAGACTTCATCTCAAATAGTAAATAAATAAACAAACCATTAAAGCAAAATAAAGCAAGCATGTGTTAAAAAATATGAGAGTAATCAAATAGGGTGTAGTCAGTAAGATAATAATTTTCTAAAAGCAAATTGACAAGCAGAACATCTACTTCTTTTAAGTACTACATAAAATATTTTCAGGTTAGGCTCTGCACGCAAAATTGCCTTTCTGACCAAATCTGTACCAATCTTATGTATATATAGGCATGAAGGAAAGGATGCTCAGTGAACCACAAAGGCATGAAAAATGGACAGCAGATTATTTTCTATTATAAGAAGTTCTTTCCAGTGTCAGTTTCACTCCAATTTAATTATCATTTCATAGGCATAAGAGGCCCAAGGCATAATTTAGTCTTTATTTTGACATCATTACACACTATGAAAAATAATATTTTGTGAATGCACTGGTTTTATTCCTAGAAGTTCACATAGGCTGATAAGCCAAGTAACACTATCTTTTAGGAAATTCTATTATGAAAAATAATATTCAATAGATGGATAAAGGAAGATAATTGAATGTCTATATTAACTGAGTTCCAGCAGCATGGTGTAATGAGTTTCCACAATAGATATTTCCCCTTAAGATTAAATAGTAAACTACAAGACAATTTGTCTTATAAACTTTGCTGGGAATTGGAATTTGGATTAAATCTACCTTGGTGATAAATAAGATACTCAAATGCCTACTATATGTGAAACAGAAAATCCAGAATAAAAATGCTTATTGTGGTATCTCCAGGATAAACATTAATAATGAATTTGTAGAAAATAACTTTTACCTTTGAAGTGTAAACCAAAAATAAAATTCTAAGGTCCCCAATCCCAACCATCTGAATGGACTTCCTCCTCAGTCAGGACTCTTAAAATTTAACCATAAGGGCTGGGGACGGTGGCTCATGCCTGTAATCCCAGGACTTTGGGAGGCTGAGGAGGGCAGATAACCTTAGGTCGGGAGTTCGAGACCACCCTAACCAACATAGAGAAACCCCGTCTCTACTAAAAATATAAAATTAGTACATGGTGGCACATGCCTGTAGTCCCAGCTACTCGGGAGGCTGAGGCAGGAAAATTGCTTGAACCTGGAAGGCAGATGTTGCGAGGTTGTGGTGAGCCAAGATCGTGCCACTGCACTCCAGCCTGGGCAACAAGAGCAAAAGCTCGGTCTCAAAAAAAAAAAAAAAAAAAAAAAAAAAAAAAAAAAAAAAAAAAAAA
>NW_022437007.1:3461729-3490451 GCF_009761245.1 Sapajus apella | reverse complement strand
ACTTTGGTCTCTACAACTTCTTATCGCAATCAAGACAGCCCTTTCTATTGATCCCAGGTTTTTAGACAAATTCAACCAACAACCAGAAAATGTTTAAATTTACCTATATAACCTCGAAACCCACACCCCCTACACCCCCACTTTGAGTTGTCCTGTCTTTCTGGACCAAATTAATGTATTTCTTGAATGTATTTGATTGATGTCTCATGCCTCCCCAAAATGTATAAGACCCTGACCACCTGGGGCACACGCTCTCAGGTCTTCCTGAGGGCTGTGTCACAGCCATGGCTACTCATATTTAGATCAGAATAAATCTCTACAAATATTTTACAGAGTTTGACTCTTTTCATTGACAGACGAAATATAGCTTTTATGTCTTTTCTAATTCTTTTTTTTTATTACACTTCAATGTCTTTCTTAATCGGATTCTACATGACAATACATTCTCATTCAGTATTGTAAATATTTTTATAAAGTTAACCAAACCCACCATGTATTAATATTTCCTGACTCTTACCTAGGTTTGATGTTCTCTTAAGTCTCCAGCTAAGGAAGTGTCACCACAGCCGTCAAAGATCAGCTCAATGTTCATCACCTCAATAGAGACTACTTGTTTCTGTGTCTGCAATCTCATCACGCTTTGCTTATGTGCATATTAACAGCATACTAACATTGTATTGGTTGCATTCAGGAGAAAATGTTAGGACTCTCTTTGAGATTTTACAATTCCAAAGGCTTTTTATCTAGTTAATTCTTTACCAAATAATGTGTTCTTAAGTTTAACATGTATTATTATTGCCCTTCATTCCCACCTGCGCTCAACTTTCTGAAAGGACTTCAGACTTTTTGAAAATAGAGTATTGATGTATTCAGTGTTGACCACATGCTAGCAACATTTGTTTCTTTGTTCCTCAAGAAATACTTAAAAGGTGAAAGCATGTATGAACAAACCTATTGTTCTCTGCAGAATTTTTATTCTCCTAACAATGAACGCTTTTAGTCACCTTCTAAATTTTATAAATGTCTCTTTTCTAATGTACAATTAAGAAACAAAGAGTTAAGTCTGGGGTAATACTCTCTTGGTATTCACATACTTTGCAAGGTAACTAGCTTCACACAAATTTGAATTATAGAAGTCAAATTATAGCCATTTCAAAGTGTTTGCTTTAAATTAAGTCAGTTTTGTTCAATACAAATGTTCAATTCAAAGACAAAAAATTATAGCAAAATATTCAATCCATGGGAGATGCTTCCTAAACAGTTTCTGGATGTGTGGGAATTCAATGCACCTCTAGTGTGGGAGGGTGCTGGCTCTTAAGGTACAGGCAAAATTAACTCTAACAGATAATGCCAAAATGCTTTCCAAAGGACAATAAAACTAATACTACTGCTGGCAATGTATCACAATTCCTAATTTTTCACATCTCACCAAGTCTTGGTAATATGCAGCTTTTTAACTTTTGGTATTATAGTGTGGGGAACACTCCCGTGAGAGGCCTCCCTAATGTGTGGGCCTCACCAGTTGGTGAGCTTGAGCCCAAACACAGTTTCCTGCTGGAGGCAGTCGAGCTATGGGAGAGAAGGAACTGAGAAATGACTGATGTTGCAAAAGTTTCTACTTCTGACTGCAATGAGGCTTGGGCAAGGGTTGTGTGGTTTTGTCAGACATTATGTCTCCACTAGGCCTCTGCATGACTTTTACGACTTTGTTTTTCAAGAAGTTTAACCTTATCCACATGACTGCCTTGAACCCTAGATAATGATTTTATGGCTTAGCTTGTGACTCTTAGGTATTGTTATTTACAAAAGTGTGTTTTGGTCAAAACAGATAAAGCATACCACCTGCCCACTTTTATGATCCTTGAATGTCATGCTTAAGATTGTTTTCGTGATCTTGTATTTTGTAACTTTCCATTGTTGATTGTGTAAACACCTAAACACCTATGATCTTAAGGTATATATTGAGACCCTGGACAAAAATAAATACGCTGTTTAGGCATTGCCTTTTCAGTCCTCCAGACCCCAGCTTTTCTGTCTCTCTTTATTTCTGCGCACCCCCTCTTTCAGGTCGGGACCCTCTTGCTGGCCAAGACTCCCCGGTAGATCTTCTGTCGCCCACATTACAGTGGATGTGAAATATCATTTCTCTTTTATTTCAGGTATTTCTCTATGATTTTAAAAGATTTTTTTTTTTTTTTTTTTTTTCAATTAATGAGGATCTTTACATCTTTAGCATCTTTACATAATGTATAGTGATACTTCATTTTTCCTTGTCTCTGAAATGCCTTCTTAAACCTATAGGCTAGTTTTTGAGGGGTTGACATAATTTATTTATGATAACTAGTTTCTGTTAGTTACTTGTGTTGACAATAACTTTAGGCAAATTTTTAATATTACAACTTCTTAATCTTAATTATACAGGGTCCTCTGGTGTTTTATTCTGCATTGTTGAACATAACTCTGAAATTACATTCTGACATTAATATTAGTGTAAATATAACTTGGACAATAATGGCTGAACTATGTATATTATATACACACAAAATCCTTACTTTATATTAAGAAATTATATTTTCAAACACATTTTGACCTACTAGGGCATGTTTGAAATAAAAGTAGAAACATTTTTATTCATTAATAATCTGATTCCATTAAAATTTCACTATTGTAAAGTGTTTCCAAAAGATGTATTATTGTGTATTATTCTTTATACCAGAGTTGAGTATAACCATATGTATCAAAGAGTGCATCAATTTAGGGGACAGATATTGAAATGGGCATACAATTTTACTGCATGAGATAGAAAAGTATCCTTTAAGAACTTTCATATTTAACAACATTTTGTATTTAACATAAATACAAAATGCACATATAGTTGGGATATAAAATAAGGAGAAAAAAACAACAATCAAACTGAATGACTTACTATTCCTGCCTTATTCAGCCACAATCAGACTCTATCAGAATTCAGATATTTGTGTAAACAGAGGACAATAGGATACACGGATGTATAATCTGGGCTGTTGGCACACAGTTAATAAAAATATATGGCATAAACTGGATTTCACAAAACTTTGAGAAAACACCTCACTTCAGCCCCTTACCCCAGAGCCTGGGCATTTCAAAGATAGATTTGTTTTGCTAACTCTTTGCACATTTATGCCATTATCTGACTGAATTCCTACAACAGAGGACACTAAGAAGTATGAAGTGATGGTAATTCTACCTTTGTTAAACTTAAGAACACAGTTATTTGGTAAAGGATTAACTACGTGTAAAGCCTTTGGAATTATAAAATCTCTCTAAAAAGAGTTCTAACATTTTCTCCTGAACACAACCAATACAATGTTAGTAATGTAAATATTTTTAAAGTTCATAGAAATATTATACTCAGCACTGTCACTATATGTAAGTGTATTTAGTCTACCTGCCTAAAATCAAATAAATAAAATTTCATCATCATAATCACTTACCCTAAAATAAATCAGTGATGTTGGCATTGTGTAATATGTGATAGGAGATCCATTAAAGGTTTATAATGCCTTGCAGAGAAAATTTAGGCAATAGATCAAAATAAGAAAGTTTTACCTCTTATTTTGTAGACAATAAAGATGCTCAATAGTTTTTGGTTGCTGAAAACCTATCAATTTGTGACATTCAGATCATATAGCATCTTCTTAGATAGCAAATCTCTGCTTTTGTGCAAAAAAGGGCAACATGTTAGAAACAGATCTAATGACTGACATTGAAGGGTATTATTTTAAAAATGTAGTCTTCAGATATAGAAATCACAAAGCAGATATTTTCAGTATGTTCTGGGTCAAAAGATGAAAAGATTTATAGAACAAGTTACTTCAAGGATGTGACAATGTCATTGGCCAAATTGAGAAGCATGAATATTGGAATTTATTATAAAGAATGAAAGCTTATAAAATAATAAATGCTTATCAAGCATGGTTAACCTCAACATGACTCTTTAAAGGTATTTTGTTTCATGATAAGCTTGTTGCTATATGTCTATATCAAATATTAAATGATTTGGGGCTTTTCAAAAAGAAATATGAATTGTTCATTTTGCTTGGAATTATAATTAGTATATACCCACTATTGGACTATATTTAATAAAATATATGAAAATTAATATTTTTACTCATTGATTTATTTTTTCCATGAATATTTGTTTTTATTTGGTTCTATTTGACTCTAGCTTTTAGCTCATGACTAGCAGAAGGAAATCTTACCCAGGCTGTGATGTTTGCACCTTATCTTTAACTATGGATTTTCTCCATACATTATTATTCTACCTATCTCACAGCTATTGAGTGTAAAAAAAAAAAGAAAAAAAACAAAGCAATTATTGATCTGATGACTGCTGTACCTAATATTGGTTGAGTTTAGAAATAATTACTTTTGCATTTGGCTTCATTTATAGCACTTTATAGACAATATTATTCAACTGTTTATATTATCTTCGTAGCCTCTGTAGATATTTATAAGATCCTTCATAAGTGATCTCATTAAATCTATGCAACCTTCTTTTTGAAGTATTTTCTCCATTCTATAGAAAGAGAAAGTAAATGAAGACAAAAGAGGATAATTAATCCGCCTCTGTTACCCGAATCTATTCTACTTCTAAAGTTTACAATAGTCATATTCATACTATCTTTATAGGTAAAAACACCATGTTCTAATCTATTTTAAGACCCTTTGTTTTACTTCTAAATAGGAAGATACCTCATAAGCATTCAAGTTTTTCAAAATTTTTTTTCAAGATAGTTGGAAACAAATGGCTGGATTTTACAATATTGTTAAATCTCAGTATTATCAATTACACTTATTTCATTTAATAATAATTATTAACTTACATAAATATTATGTTTCTATTTGTTTATTCAAATAATCTTGTAGACTTTAGCCATTGGAAATGTGTTTTTTAAAAATCTTCAAATTGTTTTGTTTTATAATAAATTATGAACCATCAAAATATTACCTTTTTTAGATATACAGCCAACTAATGTTAATTTACTGGAGCTAATTCTGAAGAATTATTGCAATAAGGTAATATTTTTAACAGCTTATGACAATAATTTTTAAAAGGTGCATATAGCATTATAGTGTATTATATTTATACTATAAAATTCTATTATAATATATTTAGACATATTCTAATACTCTAAAACAGCTGGATTAATCATATTCCTTACTCAAATCATAGCAGGGTGTGAGTCAATCTGTTCTAACACTTAATGCACCCAGCAGCTTAAAAGCTTTCTATAGAAGCTATGCTCATACCATTTCTTATTTACCTTTAAATTGAGGATGAATCATCATTATCTTGAAATTGACTTTCCTTGGGAATGAAAATGTGTCAAGTGCTTATACTATCTACAAGATGTTTTCAAATAAATTATGTGTTACCTCTATCTAAATCCCTTCACATAATTTATATCTTCTCCTACTCCCTGTTGTGAGCCCCATACAATCCCCTATTGTCCACTTTTACTGTTCTTTGCATTTAAATCCTCCCTGTATATCACTCCATTAAATCTTAGTTATGAAAACCTATCCCTAATGTAACTGTAGAGTATATTATTTTGAAGCACATATTTTTTTGTAGTTCAATTTCTCACATGAGAAAATTTCCAGTAATATTTGTTGACAAAGTTAGATACTGTAAATCAAAGTTTCCCACTTCAAAGATTAGGGTAGAGGCAAAACACAAACTCCTTAGCCATATGACGCTTTGCACGAATTGTTCTCTCAATAGTATCATATTTCTGCCAAACGTAGTGTAGGAAAAAAATGTGATTAATACTACTATGAGCTCTCTATTATGTAGAAAATAGCTGGATGATTACTCTGAAGCTGTTTCCAAACAAAGTATTTGTTGTGTTGTTTACCCCCAGAGTTACAAATCTTTCCCCATTTTTATTGCTGTTTACATGGG
Source organism: Sapajus apella (assembly GCF_009761245.1). Lineage (NCBI taxonomy): Eukaryota > Metazoa > Chordata > Mammalia > Primates > Cebidae > Sapajus > Sapajus apella. The sequence goes on along the minus strand of NW_022437007.1, from coordinate 3,484,504 downwards.
ATTCAATACCTTTCTTCTCTGCATCTTTCAAAAACAGAAGAAAAGTACATTATAGAATAATTCTCAAAATATAATAGAAATATAAATTGACTCAATGTAAAGGGAGACTAAAATGTAGCTTCTGCTTTGTGGCAAAAGTGAACTCTGGCAAAAGATTTTGACTTTTTTTAAAAGTATCTTAATAGGTATGCTAAATAATAGAATGCATATTCCAAACAGTGGGGTCCATTTTTTAAATGTGAAGAGAGATAATATTTCATATTTGAATGTGTAACAATGAATGCCCCTACATACTCATATACTCATATCTACCTATAGCTATGTTATCAATATCTATATGCATCATTAGAAAACTGATTTGTAGCAATTATTAGGTTTTCTAGGCTTTTGAGAAATAGATTTTTGTCAGTGTTTTTAGCAAGCAATTAGAAATTATTTTGATAAAAAAAAAACGCGTCAGAGGAAGACCTACTTTATGTCTCATGCTATGATAAGTGCCTTATACGTGATATCTAAACAGAAATCTCTTGGTGTATTAGTATTTATTTCATATTGAAGATAAGAAAACTAAAGCTCAGAGAGGTCACATAGTAGCCCCAAATAGGAGAGGTATCATGTGATTTTAACCATTCCATTGGCATGTATTCCAATACATTCCATTTTGCAAAATGTATACTCTTCTGTTACAACAGTCTGCTTTTTCATTTAAAAATTGTATTCTACAAAAAAAAAATTGTATTCTATCACTACTAACAATAGTCTCTGAAATTATTTTGGTAGATTTATATAAGTTAATAATTTCTTAATATGTGCAAATAAGAAGAGTATATTTAATACTGATGGGTCTGTGATTGGTTCCTTTGGCAGTTTTGAAAATATATTTCTGGACACATAATAATAGTGGAGGACTTCAACCTGCCACTGACAGCATTAGACAGATCACTGCAGCAGAAAACTGACAAAAGAAATTATGGACTTAAAACTGACAGCTAACCAATGAGACCTAATAAACAGCTATGGAATACTCCACTGAATAACCCCAGAATATGCATTCTTCTCTTTTGCACATAGATCAATCACATGCTTGGCCATATACAGTCTTAATAAATACAAAAAAAATAAAAATAATATCAAGCACTCTCTCAAACCACATTACAATGAAAATAGAAGTCAATACCAAGAAGATCTCTCAAAATAACACAAATACAGAGACATTAAACAACTTGCTTCTGAATAACTCGAGTGAATAAAATCAAGGCAGAAATAAATAGAATCTTGGAAATTAATGAAAACAGAGACACAACTTAAAATCTTTGGGATGCAGCTTAAGTAGTGTGAAGAGAAAAGTTTAGAGTTTTAAACGTCTGCATCAGGAGGTTAGATAGACCTCAAATTAGCAATCTGACATCAGACTTAGATGAACGAAAAGAAAAGAAAAAAGAGGGCAATCCACTTCCAAAACAATTAGGAGAAAATAACTAGAATGAGAGAAGAACTGAGCAAAACTGAGAACTAAAGTCCATACAAAAGATTAAGGAAAGCAAGAGTTTGTTTTTTTGGAAGAATAAAAATGATTGACCGCTAGCTAGATTAACAAAGAAAAAAAAAGGGGGAGAAGACCCAAATTATTTGATTGCAATCACCATTGACAAAGATGACATTACAAATGATCCCTCAGAAACACAAAAGATCCTCCGAGACCATTATGAACACTTCTATGCACACGAATTAGAAAATTGAGACGGAATGTATAAATTCCTGGAAACATGTAAAACTTCAAGATTGAACAAGAATGAAAGTGAAAACCTGTGCAGACCAGTAAGTTTGGAAATTGAGTAAGTAAGTAATAAAAAATGTACTGACCAAAAAGAGCCCTGGACCAGAAGGATGAACCATCAAATTCTACCAGACATGCAAAAAAGCGCTGATACCAATTCTAATGAAAGTAATCAAAACAATTGAGGAAGAGAGCCTTCGCTTTAACTTATTCTATGAAGCCAGCATCATCCTGTTACCAAAATCTGGCAGAGACACAACAACAACGACAAATAAAACTTCAGGATAATATCCCTGATGAATACAGATGCAAAAATCCTCAATAAAGTACCAGCAAACTGAGTCCAGTAGCACATCAAAAGGTTAATTCATCACGATCAAGTATGCTTTATTCCTAGATTCAAGGGTGGTTCACCATATAAATAGAATTAAAAACAAAGACCATATGATCTGTCAATAGATGCAGGAAAAGCCTTTGACAAAATCCAATATTCATTCATATTTCTGTTGGTAAAACCTCAACAGAATAGGCATCAAAGGAACATAACTCAAAATAAGAACCACCTATGACAAACCCACAGCCAATGTCATACTGAATGAGCAAAAGCTGGAAGCATTTCTCTTGAGAACTGGAACAAGATAAGAATGCTCACTCTCACTACTCCTATTCAACATAGTGCTGGAAGTCCTACCCAGAGCAATCAGGCAAGAGAAAGAAATAGAAAGCATCCAAATAGGAAAGGAAAAAGTCATAGTATCTCTCTTTGCTGGGAATATGATCCTATACATAAAAAACCCTAATGGCTCTGCAAAAAGTCTCATGGAACTGACAAATTCAGTAAAGTTTCAGGATACAAAATCAGTGTACAAAAACCAGCAACATTTTTTTTTTATTAGTATACTTTAAGTTCTGGGGTACATGTGCAGATCTTGCAGGATTGTTACATAGGTATACACATGTAGGGTGGTTTGCTGCCTCCATCGCCCTCGTCACCTACATTAGGTATTTCTCCTAATGTCATCCCTCCCCAACTTCCCTACACCCTGCTATCGCTCCCCTAGCTCCCTACACCCACAACAGATCCCAGTGTGTGACGTTCCTCTCCCTGTGTCCATGTGTTCTCATTGTTCAACACCCACTTATGAGGGAGAACATGAAAAACCCAGCAACATTTTTATATACCTATACCATTCTAGTTGAGAAGCAAACTGAAAACACAGTTTCATTTATAATAGCTAAAAATATATATAATATCTAGGAATTATTTAACCAATGATGTGAAAGATCTCTACAAGTATAACTGCAAAACACTGCCAAAAGAAATCAGAGACGACACAAATGAATGGAAAAGTGTCTCATGCTCATGTACTGGAAGAGTCAATATTATCAAAATGACAACACTATATAAAGCAATTTGTAGATTAAAAGATGTCCCTACCAAAATACCAATGTCATATCTCACTATATTAGAAAAATCTATTCTCAAATTAATTTGGAGCTGAAAGAGAGCACAAGTAGCCAACACAATCTCAAGCAAAAAGAACAAAGCCATAGGCATTGCATTACCAGACTTCGTACTATACTATAGGGCTACAGTATGCAAAACAGCATTGTACTGATGTAAAAACAAACATAGACCTATGGAATGAAATATACACCCCAGAAATAAACCCATATCCTTATAGCCATCTTGTCTTTGACAAAACAGACAAAAATAAGCAACAGGGATAGGACTCCCTTTTCAGTAAATGGTCCTGGGATAACTGGCTAGCCACATGCAGAAGAATGAAACTACCACTACCTCTTACTATACACACAGATTAACTCAAGATAGGTTAAAGATTTTCATCTAAGACCTTAAATTATAAACATTCTAAAAGTAAAGGTAGGAAATACCCTTCTCGACATTGGCTTCGGCAGAGAATTTATGGCTAAGTCCCCAAATGCAATCACAACAAAAACAGTAATTGACAAAAGTACCTAATTAAACTAAGAAGCTTCTGTATAGCAAAAGAAATTACCAACAAAGTAAACTGTGTACAGAATGGGAAAAAATATATGTAAAGTATGCATACAATGAAAGTCTAATATCCAGAATCTACGAGGTACTTAAATCAACAAGCCAAAAACAAATAATCCAATTTAAAAAATGGGCAAAGCAGAAGTATAGATATTTATCGAAAGAAGCCATACAAATAGTCAGCAAACATGTGAAAAATGCTCCACATCACTAATCATCAGAGAAATGCAAATCAAAACTGCTGTGAGAAAGCATCTCACATCAGTCGGAATGGCTATTACTAAAAAGTTCAAAAAATAGTAGATGCTGGCAAGGCTATGGAGAAAAGAGAATGCTTATATCCTGTTGGTGAGAGAGCAAGCTTGTTCAGTCACTGTGAAAAGTAGTTTGGAGATTTCTCAAAGAACTTTAAATATATGTACCATTTGACCCAGCAGTCCCATTTCTGAGTTTATATCCAAAAGAAAATAAATCGTTCTACTGAAAAGACATATGCACTTGCATGTTTGTTGCAGCGCTATTTACTACAGCAAAGACACGGAATCGATCTAGTTGCCTATCAATGGTGGGCTGGGTAAAGAAAATGTGGTACGTATACATCATGGAATACTATGCAGCCATAAAGAAGAATGAAATCCTATCCTTTGCAACAACATGAATGAACTAGAGGCCATTATCCTAAGTGAATTAATGTAAGAATAGAAAACTAAAAACCACATGTTCTCACTTATAAGTAGGAACTAAACATTGAATACACATAGACATAAAGATGTGAAAATAGACACTGGGACTCCTAAAGAAGCAAGGTGTGGAAGGAGGCATGTGCTGAAAGACAACATGTTGGGTACTATGCTCACTACCTGGATGATGTGATCATTTGTACCCCAGACCTCAGCATCAAGCAATATAACTATGTAACAAACCCGGACATGTCCTGCTTATAATAAAATTTGAAATTATTGAAAAAGTAAAATTAAAAAGTAAAGAAAATATCTAGCACTCCAAAATACAAACGTGCCATGTATAACTAGTATTGGTCTCTTTCCATGAAATTACTAGAAAAAAACCCAGATCCACAATCCTTAAGATGGGGCTTACAAAAGGCAATGATTTTCACTAATGTGGCATCCACGTGATTTTGGTTGTTTTGTTACAGAGGATTCTAGCATTTAACTATTAGGAAGTATCCCAAGGGAAACTGTCTTCTATCAAGTAGATGTTATTACTTTTGCAGTTCATATTTTTCTGGAGTTACTAATATTCTACTCTGTTTACTTATTTAGCATTGTCCTGATTTTAATCATATGCATGATTATTTTTTAAATGGGCACTTTTACTTCAACAAGATTTAAACCTTGTTGAAAATTTAATCCTGTTAAATCTTCCCCTTAAATTTTCCTAGAATTTACACACTAAAATGTTGTATGATTTAAGAAGCTTTGGCTAGGTGTTTTACTGTTGTAATGAGGGAAATATATTAAAAGGTACATGACAAACACTGAAAGAAAGTAAAGTAAATAGAGTTGATATTAAAATCTGTTTTATAAACATCATCATAAGGGCAAAGAAAACAAACATTTTTAATTACTTGTCACCTAAAATTAATTTTTAACAGAAAGTGAATTACAAATTAGTGCTGGCTGTACTGCATAAAAGGAATAGAGTAAAGGAATTATGGTAGATCTTATGGTAATCTTATGGATTAAATCCAGCTTTTTTTTTTCTTTTCTCTAAAGACTTTTTTTTTTTAACATTTCTTTATAATGATGGTTGCCCTAACCAGATAAAATGAAGATAATACTATATTAGTAGTTGGAACCTGGGTAAGATCCTCCTTTCTCAGTGGATCCACTCATGTCAATATGCACTCAATGACTTAAGAAGGAGTGGGAAGACTCCTGCGTGACTAAATGCTTTAACCTTGTTCAAACACTGGATTCAGAGAAATGGGCCTGTCAAGTTAGAGGGTCCAGTAATATCAGACTCTTGTAAAACATATATTAATAGCAGCCTAACAGGTCAATTGAAGAGCAGAGAGTAAAGGAAATAGTCATTTCACAAACACCCAGACACTATCCCAAAACAGCCACACTGTGGCACGTGTGGAGCAAGGGAAGAAAAAGCCTATTTGTTTGCTTACAGCGAATGCACTTGATAAATGCTATCATGGTAGTTTGAGTTACAAACAATCCAGCTATCATGAAAAGGAATCCATCCTCAGCATCCCCACCCTTTCTGTATCCCTTTGCCAAGTAATTAATAAAATAAAAGATAACAAGACATTTTGGGTATAACTTCAGGAAATCAGCTAGACAACATGAACCATGATGACAAAAGATGTCATGATCAGCAACAGTGTGCTTTTGTGTCAGGGGCAGTGAATGCCTTGGCGTGGCAGTTACCACTGAACCTTCTGTAGAGAAGGATGATGTACAGGTCTTAATCCAGTGACTGCAATGTAACTGACAGGAAAAGAAATACAGTAATTTATTCCACCTATAAGATACACCTTGGATACATCTGGGGGCCTTGAATTCCTCACATTTAATTGAGGAGAGGGATTTTGCCAGAGATAAAAATTCCTCCAAGAGCAAATGGGAAGACAGAACCTGAAACACCATATGTACACTTGCAAAAAACATAGAATCTAGTGTTGTAATGAAAATTTCACAACTTTTTTTTCATCCTTAAATCTGCTTTGAGTATTTCAAGATTTCTATCCTTCCTACATATAAAATCTATTTGTTATAATGCATTGTGCAATTCACAGTTTTCTGGTGCCTTTACCTTTTTAAAAAAGCTGTAAAAATGTATGTTGAGTATAGTGTGTGCATGGTGGGGGGCAGTTGAATACATACAGGTCTTTCTAGCAGAGTCTTCCACAAAAAGAGAAGAGATATCTTCATCCACTCCTGCTTCATTCTTTGCAATACAAGTGTATGCTCCAGTGTCTTCATAGCGCACGTTGCTTATGTGAACCTCACTCCCATTTGCTGAAAAAAGAAGGGAAATGCAACTTGTAAGCTACAATTTCAGTTTTGGTACAGTACTTTCTGATTACACAAACAGTTCTCTTGACTTGTCCTAATTAAACCATTTTCCTTCTTACTTCCATACTTTGAAGGAAATGATTTGCCAAATGATTCCAGAAGCATTCAAGTGTTCATAAATTGTGCTGTCATTCTGTAATAGAGAGCCCAATACTCTTTATCAAATGCCTATTTTACGTTTTGTATCATTCCCTATATTCTACATTGTATATGAGGTATTTCATAATGGTAAGTATAATTTCATTTCTGTATTTACTTAAAATATTCAGAACTTACATTCCCCTAAGCTTTACAGAAATCTAATAATAGCAACATGATTAATTTGCAGGTAAATATATATGAAAGATGTTTTCATAATTAATTGAGCAACATTATGCAGGTTTACTATTGCCATTCATCAAGCTTTGTCTTTTATTTTTTTGAGACGAAGTCTCGCCCCATCGCCCAGGCTGGAGTGCACTGCAACCACTGCCTCCCAGGTTCAAGCAATTCTCCTGCCTCAGCCTCCTGAGTAGCTAGGACTACAGGCACACGCCACGACTCTTGGCTGATTTCTTTTTTGTATTTCAGTACAGACAGGGTTTCACCGTGTTGCCCAGGCTGGTCAAGAACTCCTGACCTCAAGAAATCAACCTGCCTCAGCCTCCCAAAGTGCTAGAATTACAGGTGTGAGCCAACATGCCCAGCCCAATAAAGCTTATTGAGTTCCTATTGTATGTCTGTTATTATTAGGAAAGAGGACAGAAAGATAATCACACATGACTTGTATACAAAAGTTTCAGTCTCTTGTCAGAACTATATGTAAGATAAACATGAAAAATATAGAAGTTGATATAGAATGTGTGAACAAAGAGTTAAGGGTGTGATTAATCCAAGTTTTACATCTTGGTGAGATAATTTTTAAGCTAACCCTTGAATAATGAGTAGGATTCTCCAATGTGAAAAACCGGGGTATAAACAATCATTTACTATATATTGGCAAGATTCTAGGAACTTTCACATGTATTATCCCTCAATATATCAGATAATACTTAATTATTAGGTGAGGAATCAGGGAGTATAGTAAGAAATTGATCATGTTATTTGACTGTAAGTGTAAAAGCTGAACTCTTGACCTATCTTGCTCTAAAGCTGAGTATTTAGTATAGTCATTTGTTTAAGCTTCTCTTTCTTTTCTTTTTCTTTGTTTTTCTTCTATTTTCTTTCTGTTTGGATGTGTGTGTGCATGCCTGTGTATGCTGTGTGTGTGTTTGTGTGCCTATTCGTGTCTGTGTGATCCATGTTGTTCACTTACAAAAACGACACAGGCAGTAGAATGGGACATGACTACCTGTGACAGGTAAAAGGCAACATAATCAGTGTGGCTGTTTGGGGAAAAAAAGGTAGAACGCCAATGAGAAAAGAGCTTGATTGCCATTGCTAGGAGCCAGTAGCTCTCAAGGGATGTGGGAGATGGAGAGGCAGTGGATGTGAATGTTTTAAAGAGAATAACTTGAACCTCTTTTTTGATTTGCAAATGCATACTACACACCCTTATTCCCCTCATCACTTGTCGAGAATCACTGCTCCAAAAAAGAGGTTGGCAGGTTTTCATTTTGTCGCAAAAGGCCAGGTGTAAATAATTTAGGCTTTATGGGCCACATAGTTTCTGTGGCAACTACTCACCTCTACCATAGCAGCATTAAAGCAGCCACACAATAAATGAGTGCCACTGTATTCTGAAAACTAACCACCACCACCAACAAAAGCAAAAACAAACAAAAAATGCCTTTGCTTACAAAAACAGACAGCTATTTAGATATGGTCTATGAGTGTTAGTTTATAGGAACCTGCTCTAAAAGATAGGTAGTAAACAAGATATTTTGATTTGCTTCACCTTCTTATTTTATATAAAATATGGCCTCCTCCAAAATCATACCATTTTTTTTCAGGATCCACTCACTTAACAGCCTAAATTCTCTAGCCTTTGTTTTGAAGCGCCAAATACATTTTTTCCTTCTTTAAATACTGTCTCGTAACATTTTTACATGTTCTCCTAACCAATATGTACCATTGTCTTTCCTTCACTTCTTGTGTAATCTAGCATTCTTAGACGTTACCACTCTATTGCCAGAACTACCAATCCCTTTGTCTATTTACTATCCTGACACATCTGCCTTACTAACCTCTAGAACTAGAATAAGCTAACCTATCTCTGCACCTGGTGTCCTTGAAGCCAGGTCTCTGGGAAAGTTATGAGACTATTGCATAAGCAAGTTTATAATTTTCAAATTCAGTTTTCAATTCCTAGGACATTCAAAACTACTTGCTATTCATTTCACTTGACCTTTACAGTTAGATGCCTTTCATATCCGCCTCTACTTTTACTTCAAATCTTTATATACTTTGTTTGATGTTTCCCATCATAATACTAACTTGACTCTCAGCAAGTGATCTTGATCTTTCAAACGTGAGGTAAATAGAAGTGATCAGAAAGCGACTTCAAAACTTCCTGTTCGTAGTTTCACCTCCATCTACTTCTCACAGGAAATTTTCTGTTTCTTCCCCAGGCAAATGTCCCTTATTTCTTATTGATTTCTATGACTCTCCCTACATTCTTCATCCTCCTCATTTCTCCCTACTGCTACTTTCTTAAGATTGATAAATTATCCAAGAAGAAATAACTCCATTAGTTCTAAGCCTCCCCACCAGGAGCTGCTGCCTTCTACTTTTTTTTTCCCTTTCAAAATCTGGCCAAAGAAGATTTGTGTATTCCTTGTCTCCTTTTCATTTCTAAACCCACTGAAAACTGATTGTTACTGATACTGTTTTTCTAAATGTCATAAGAACAAGCTGATCACCTGAAGTAAACACTTTTCAATAACTTTTACAATTACAATAAATTTTCTATGCATTTGCCATTGTCAAACTCTAATTTTGACTTGCTCTTTTTCCGTACTATCAACTAGTCTGCCTCTTGATGAATTTTAGTCTCTTTCTATTACTTTCTTCCCTTGCCTGTTAATTTGTGCTTTGGGAAAGCACAAATATTTTATTAACAGAGAAGGGAAGAAAATAATAGAAAGAGGCTAAAATATCTTCCTTTCACTCTCTAATTAACATATTATCCCAGCCATTGTCATAGACATTAAATTAGTTCCTGGACTTTGACTTCACACACAAACACCAAAGAAGCATCTGATGAGTGAGTAGATAATTAAATAGTTATTAAGCCACATGGAGTTTTATACCCCACATACCTAGAACGATCTCTTCAGTTAGCCTCCCTTCCTTCCTTTTATTTTTTGTAACATTCTCTCAAAACTTTAACTATTTTTTCCTGTCTTAAAAATTAACAGAAATTTCTTTGCAAGCACCTTCTCTTTTTAAATGTTGAATCTGGAGTGTTACAACTTCAAAAATTTCTTGTCATGTATATACCTGAAAGCAAAAATTCTATACACTTTTATAGTATGGTTTACTGCTATTAAATGGGCAAGAGACAAAATCAGAAGCTATTTAGACTTTTATTCATTTCATTTATGTTAATTAGATACATCTTCTCTTCTCAGATTAAAGACCTCTTGATGTAATCAGTAGATACATGTGTAAATGTGTGTGACCTACATATACACATTAGTGATTTCCAGGATTAAAGTTTTTAAAGTTTAAGGACACTTTGACAGACATGTCTCTACTGACTTCCAAAAATAAGTAAAAGTTTTAAAAAGTTTTATTTAAAAATGTATAATAATTAAATATATCCACTATTAAAGTAGAATAATAAAACTCTATGTCATAAAGTCATAAAATATGTTCACGTTTAATAGTATAAATTTTAAAACTTTAAAGTTACAAAATAAGAAATGTAATTTCCCCGCAGAAGATACTCCAGTAAAATGAGTGTTGTGTGCTACCCCTAACAATGAACAAAAGATTTGTGCTTTTTTTTTTTCTGATAGTATAATCAATATATTATTTGCAACTGCTTTTAGATTATTCAAATTATTTGAACTTACAAATCTTGCCCAGTTTTGTTTTCCACATATTTTGGAATGTTTTTATCTATTATATAGTAATTTATTTATGTCTACACATTAGAATATGTAAAATATTTTATATACTGGAATGCAATACAAACTTTAAAAAATGTAAATGGAAAACTGTAACTTTTTGATATTTTTCTTCTTTAATTTACAAAATATGCTAAAAAATTCATTAAAAATTCTGTATTGAAATACTCTATAATACGTATTGAATGTATTATTTAACATTTTAAAAGTAACTTCAGAAACGAATTTCTATGACGATATCTAATTATTCTGTTCAGCATAACTGCTGTAATTCACAGGATAAGTATTTTAAAGATACATAATTTAATAATTTTACCTATCACCAAAATAATGACATCATTCATCATTATGACAAGACTATTATTAAAAAAAAATTAAAATGTTAAAAGACTCTTTCCCATATAATTTCTTAGATATACGCATTTTTTTCATATTCCTGACATTCTGTTGCCACCAACACTCATTTTTCTCTTTTCTTCCAAATAACATTATAAATTTTAGTATAAATCTTCAACATGGTCATTTAAGAGAAATAAATGCAAGTAAAAAGCACCTTGAAGTGTGAGTTGTTTTGACAGCTTTGGTGTAATATCAATTCCATTCTTCAACCAGCCGAGCTGAGGGTTTGGAATGCCCTCTGCATGGCATCTAAGACTGGCAGTTACCCCAGGCTCTCTAGCCTGGCTCTCTGGATACACCCGGATGACTGGAGGAACTAAGGAAAGAAACGAAAGAGAAAGTGAATTAGTGATCCATATTTTGCATTTAATTTACCAAAAGAAACAAAATTGCAATAAGAAAAATCATAAATTATGTATTTTAATGATGCTATACATTTCTACATCGTTTCCAAATAGCCTTATACACTGAAATATACCAGTGTCACCTGGACAAAAACTATTCTGGGATTTTGCTAGGGAAAATATAAGATAAGCCTGGAATATCTTGTTTCAGAAACTACAGAAGTCCTCAAAGAATGATGAGACATACTAGACATACTAAAAGAATATAGAAACCGGTTTAAAGAGACTCCAATTTGCTAACGATGGTACAATTTGTGCACTGAAATAATTAGTAATTACAAGGGAATATAAGGAATTAAATGAAACCATGAATTCAGTTATATAAATACATGAATGAATATATAATGGAAATAAAATAAAGTCTTTTTTATTATTATAGCATGTTGGGAAATTAATAATTCCATTTACAATAGTAACAAAAAATTAGGTATAAAGTTCACCAAAGAAATGCAAAACTTTTATATTAAATACTATGAAACTTTGTTGAAAGAATTTAAAGAAGACCTAAATAAATAGGGAGCCATCTTGTATTCCTGGATTGAATTAATTGATTGGTAAAATAGTACAAATTGGTAAAGACTGTTGGTAAGATGATCATACTCCCAAATTGACAAAGACAAATAAAGGAAAGACAAAAGTACAATGTAATTCTTACCAAAGTTCTAACTGCATTTTTAGAACATTGAGAAATGAAAGAGCAAATCCTCAGATAAATATGAAATTACAGGAGACCTCCAAGTAGCCAAAAAAAAATGTTGAAAAAGTTTGAAGGTGGAAGGCTTATACCTGCTGATTTCAAAACATCCAATGAAACTACAGTAATTAAAGGAGTGCAGTAGTGACACAAGGATGGAATAGAGTTGAGAGTGCAGAAATATACACATACATTGATGGTCAGTTTTTAATTTCAATCATTCTGGGGCAATTGGAAAACCACAAGCAAGAAAATAAACCTGAACTCCTACCTTATATCATAAATAAAATTGAATTCAAAATGAATCAAAGCCCTAAATGTAGGAGCTAAAACAATCAACTTTCAGAAGAAAACATGGAGTAAGTGTTTCTGATCTAGGAGGGGACAATGGTTTCTTCTAGATACGACCCCAAAGCACAAGCAACGATATAAACAAAATAAATATATCAGATTTTGTGGTGCATCAAAGGACACTATCAAAAAAGAGTATAAATACAACTCACAAAACAGGAAAAGATATTTGCAAATTCTGACAGTATACATAACATATAAAGAACTGTTAAAAATCAGCAACTAAAAAGCCAACAACTTAATTAAAATCGGGGACAAAAAATTGAATAGTTATTTCTCCACTGAAGACATATAAATGGCTAATAAGCACAAGTAAATACTCGAACATTTAAAAAAATCAAAAAGAGGGAAATGTAAATCAAAACCACTATATGGTACCACTTTACACCCTCTAGAATGGCTATTTAAACAAATAAACAAAATCGAGGAATAACATGTTGTGGAGTACATGGAGAAACTGGAACTCTTGGACATTGCTGGTGAGAATATAAAATGATGCAGCCATTCAATAAAAGGAGGAAAGTACTAATGCATTCTACAATATGAATAATGGAGGTTTTATGCTAAGTGAGAGGAATCTGACACAAATGTACGTGTATTATATTAATCCATATATAAAACATCCAGAATGGGCAAATCCATGGACATAGAAAGCACATTGGTAGGTACTGAGAAAAGGGAGGAATGGGATATGACTGCTTAATGGATATAAGGTTTATTTTGGAGGTGATAAAAATGTTCTAGGGGCTTAGGTATTGGTGATGTTTACACAATCTTGTAAATATGTTTTAAGCTACTGAAAGGTACATTTGGAATTCAATAATATTTCCCAAACCAGGTGGAGATTCTGAAGGCGGAGTTGATTACCAATCAAAGGCATTTTATTTCTGTCTCTCTCTCCTATGTATATACATACATAGATGTGTGTGCCCATGTGTGTGTGTGTGTGTGTGTGTGTGTATGTGTAATTTAAAAAATAAGACATCTTGAGAGAGGTTTTGTATTTTTTTTTCTTTTAGCCATTAATTAATTCAGTGTGTGTTCCTTTAAGGTCTGGCCCTATTACTGCATTGAATCAAATACAGTGATTTATCTCTTCTACCTTACCAGACCTCAAACTTCTGTAAAGCCAGGATTATGTGTTTATTTATGGTTTCCAAATACATGATAATATCTGGGAATCAGCTGATTCTGGTAGTCAGCCTCAGCTAAAGTAAACGGGCTTAGTATTGTGGCCCACAATAATTTTGTTTGGAGACCATGGCATAGTAGCTCTTTTTCTCTGTACTGGGTCACTAGTTGCATTGAATTCAAGTGGCCACAAAATGTCCAAAGATTCATTGCAGGCGCTCTAGTACCCCAGTGCCTGGCAGTTATGGATGAAATAACTCTCTTAACCTATTTTCTTTAGATTTCAAATAATTTCTAAAATGGTTTATTAAATCAAGTTTGCTGAATGCAACACAATATCTCAAGGCTTTCTTCAAAATATACAAACTTAACCAGTAAGAATAAAAACAACAGCCAACTTTTAAAGAGCCACAAAACTCTGGTAACTGGAGTTATTACCCATGTATGCTTCCTGTGTTTAAAGAGCTGATAGCTAAACGTAAAAAAGTTTGGAAGCTATAAAACATAATGTAATTAAAATGAATCAACTAGAAACGATATATTTTTAAATGACAAAAATGAAATTATAAACTTTTTATATTTAACCCAGATTAGATACAGCTGAAGAACAAAAAAAAATAGAAAGTTAAGACAGAAAAAAAATCATATCTACAATAAAGCACAGAGGTATAAAATACAGAAAATACAGATGAGAGAGTAAATAGATATAGAATAGATTAAGAGTATCTTATATATATTTAACTGAAGTAAAAGAAGAGAGGAATATTTGAAAAGGTAACCATTGTGATATTGTCAGATCTGTGTAAGACATCAAACCAGTGATTCCAAAAGCCCACAGATGATGAACTTCCTTAAAAAAGGATGATGTATACACATTACAGTAAAACAATAGAATACCAAAGAAGAAAAGAAAAGTCATTAAAAGCAACTCCAAAAAACAAAATGGCAAACCAAGAAAGTCAGATTGAGAACTGAATTCTTATAGAAATGGTACAAACTAGAGAGAACAAATTATAGACAGTTTTATGCCAACACGTAACTTTAAATAAAATGAACAGATTTCTGGAAAGACAAGCATCTAGCAGAACCACATAAAAAGTAGTACAAAATCTAAAAAGTCTTATAACATTTAAATAAATTTAATATATTTAAAAACTTTTAATCAAAGAAAACTTAGAACTTTCCCCAAATAAAGTAAAAATAATACCAATCTTATACAAACTCTTCTAGCGAATAAAATGGGGCTGGAGGCAGCTCTTCAGTACTGTTAAAATATCTCTATCAATTTTTGACACTGCTGTCTTCAAAAGGTAGAGACTAATGTTTCTCACTTTACACATGGGACCTGTGGGCTGGATTTAATGATGTACTGTTAATGAGCAGAGCTGTGGCAAAGTAATGGTGCAAAATATTCAACATTAGGTCATAAAAGGTATTGCAGTATTCTCATGTTCTCTTGCTCTTGCAGAATTCAGCTGCCATGTCATAAGACACTTAATCAATCTTGTGGGGATGCTTATATGCTAAGGCGCAGAGAGAGGGCCCATGACAACAGCCAGCAAAAAACTAAGGCCTCCTGCTAATGGCATGTGAGTGAGTAACCTTGGAAGTAGATACACCAGCCTCAATCAAGCTTTCAGATGACTATGGCTCTGAGCAACATGTTGACTGAAATCTCAGAAAAGATCTTATGCCAGGATCACCTAGCAGAGCTGTTCTCAAATTATTTGATTATCTCATTTTTGTATTAATGATTGCATATCTCGATTTTCCTACTATCTCAAAAGACATAAATGTTTGTTGTTTTAAGCCACTAATATTTTCTCTAATTTATTATGCAGCAGAGATAACTAATAAAATCCCTGGCTTTGTTTTATGAGGTCGACATAAACTTAATGCCAAAATGTGGCAAGACATTAGAAGAAAGAACAATTAGTGATCGGTGTCACTCAAAGTAGATGAAAATTCCCATACGAAATACTATCAACCAAAATATATCAGAACATTAAAATAGTAATATACCATAACACCTTGGTTAATTATAGACATTCAAAAAATAATTGAATTTAATTCACTATAGTAACATTTTAAAGAAGTAAAATAGTATGATCTTTTCCATAATTGCAGAAAAGTCATTTACTTTTAGAAAACAAGAAAATATTTTCTTTATTATGTTGAGTTATCTTAAGCCTTTGTAGATGGCATAGAGTAAATTAAAATACAAAAGATTATTTAGAAAAATTGTGATAATAAGTGAATTTGGTAAGTTTGCATGATACGAGTTTGCATGTTTGTAAATATCAGTAACAAAATATTTCAAATATTTTAAATGTGATTAAGCAAAAATATATTAACTATCTATAAATGTATTTAACATATAGTCCTCAAACCCTTTGAGAAAATGTTCCAAAACATTATTTAAAATGTTATTGATAAAAATGAAATAAGACTAAAATCAATGGGGTAATAAACCATGTCCGCGGTACCTTTAGTTATTATTGCCTTTAGTTACCATTATATTAATTTTAGCCATCAAATGTTTTTTCATTTCCATTCCCATTCCACAAAACTGATAAAACCGATCTTTGCAGAAACGATCTAAAAATTGTACCACTTATGAAATACTCACTTTTGAATTAGTCATGTATTGATTACTTAATATATATGATAAACTGTAAACTGTTAATTGACATAGATGGACAAGACATGTCTCATACTCTCAGAGTATGTGCTGCTCAATAATGAAAACCAGAAAACAATAATTGTAACAGAACACTTTATATCCTGTAGTAGAGTTGAAAGAGGTGTGGTAGTTACATAAAAAAGGGAGTTGTTAACACAAAGTGCTTTAAAGGAAATGAATCGTATTTTGAAGTGTTTAGGGGAGTATGACAGGCAGTGTAGTGAATGTGGCTGTGGAGGAGATATTTACAGTATGTGCATGATGCTGAGTATTTTACATGTTTCCAGTGATTAGTTATGTCATAGGTAGTTCGATAAATGTCACATGCAATTGTATGGACAGCCAATTACCCCATTTACCAGCAAAAATGCTGTGAAAGAAATACTGCATTCATTGAGTAAATGTATATGTATCGATTATCTACAAGTGCCAAGTATTCCAAGAACACTATAATTGCCATTATAATGTACTAAGCTTTGTGGGAAATGATTCAGAAATTATGCAATGATGGACTATGAATTGTATAATTTTCAAATAATCATTCTACGTAAAGTTTTGAGGTTAGTTGAGATTTGGATATATTAGGGCAAATGGTTTAGACATTTTAATTCCAATATCCAAAAGCATACTGTTCTGTCCAAGAAAGATTAACGTGCTATCTCTAATACAAATATTAAATCTATTCACATTGAAAGCTAATTGTTCTGGACAGCTGAATTTTCTTAATTGAGGAGAATGGTATTTAATATTTAAGATGCATATTGTTTTTATGAAAGCGTTCCTCAAGTGAGCTCTGGACCTCAGATTTTGAAAATTTCCTGCTAATAAGGTTACATTTATTTGTTGTCATTTAAAGACATTTAGACTGAGGCAAATGAAGATCTTGAGTCTTCATTCTGCTGCTTAACAGTTATGTGATCTCAAGCTCATTTTCAAACATTTTGAGTCTTTTTTCTTATATACAAAATAAATGTTGTACCATATTTTAAGGTTTTGAAAATCAAACAGAATTATAAAAATACAGAGTTGTATATTGTAAAGCAATATATAGTAAAACAATATATATCATACAGCAATATATGATACGCTATAGATGATTAATAATAGCCTCTTTGAGAGAAGAGGTTTTGCCTTATTTAATCATTAAATTCCTTTACGTAGCCGAGTGACTGATGCAGTGAAGACCATGAGGAAGTGTTCCACAGGATCTATGTTGCAAGCTTCTCACAGTTATTCCTTTCTCACATTTACAATCTGGCATTTGCTATTTAGAATGGCCATGAGAGTAAGGACATGTAACATACATTGTCCTTAATAAGATATATGACTTGGTAAATAAGGAAGAGGACTCTAGTTCTCTGTCAAAGAAGTTTCTGCAGGAGATATCTTATCAAAAGCAAGAACAGGACATAAAAGTTTTGTTCACCTGGACCATCCACTCTCTGGTTAATGCATGTATTTTGAACTACCCGAGATCCTTTTCTTTCAGCCATCAGGATGCCAATAAAAAACTACAATGCCCAAAACCAAACTGAGACTCTATTTGGTGATTCAAATACAATGCAAAGGTAATCTCACCACTTTTATTTTGTAGTGTCTGAAGGATCCATTGTATATACAAATTTCATTGACTATTGAATAAGTTCCAATCTTTCAGATTTACTAAAACTATAAAAGTAGCGCAAACCAAGAGACTAAAGCCACCACGTCAGAACTATAGCCTACCACGCTACTGCCTATTAGTTCCCTTTCCCAACTATACTCTGGAAATATTAAAAATTTAGACAGCCTAAGTCTGTTTGAGAATTAGTTTGGAAGGAAGCATACCAATCACCTCAATAAGTGCAATTGATGCCACATTATTCATATTGGAAAATATACATATTATATGGGCCACTTATACTGTCACTCATACTCCCCAAAGGAAACCTTTTAAAATAAGATGTTGAATTTCCTCCTTCATTCCTAGCTGCTTCTGCTTTATTGATGTACTTATGAAGGCACAGAAAGAAAACTAGTGAATAATAACTTTTGTCATATATAACTTTAATTCTCATATAGATTGTATATATGTATGAAAAAAGAATATCTTTATGTAATTAACATGTATCTCAGTTTATTGGTGTTAAGTGATTTTCTGAAAAGTGTCTTTTAACTCACATAGAATTGAAGGATAAGTGATTGACATAGCAACTATTTAACCTCAGTGATAAGCTACACATTTAAAAGTAGCTTACTTTTCCCAGGATACAGATTATGAAATATAAATGACGATTGATGGAAGCCTGAATTAAAAAGTCAATAATCCTCCGGAGAACATTTCAAAGCATTTGTTACAGTCATTTTTAGTTAGGAAGTGCACTCTATAAACTTGTCTTTTTTTTTTTTTTCTATTGGCAATGCATGAAAAAAAGAAATTGATAGAGACCACCAAAGTGTTTTCACGTTGGATTTAGGATCCAATGTGCATGGACTACCATGAAAAGCTATAAATAGGCTCCTAACATTTTATGAAAAAGGTGATATTTAAAGATAAGCTTCTATACACTAAATAATTCCAAATGATATTTGATGTCTTTAATATAGCTCAGGAAATGCCTTTGACTTAAATAGTTTAAACTGATTGGTGTTATATAATAATATCAAATACAATCATATAATATCCATGTCAAACAATATAATTCTGTGTATATATTAATATAGAAACATTATAAAACATTGACATTTCATATTGAAATTTATTCTACAAAAATATAATCAAATAAACTTCTACTACCTAAAATGGAAGGAGCTACAACAGGATGTAAATGTATATATTTTATTCAGAAATTAGGTAAAGTATAAAATTTGATTTATTTTTGAGTTTGAAGATAATAATATACAGCTATTCACTGAGAAACTTCTGAGCACAATACATTATGCTGGTAACTTGATCTATTTCTTACTTGCTCTCTTGTCTATATTATACATCCAGTGAGTGATAGATTCAAGTTGAAATTAGCCAAGTGGAGCACTTAAAAAAAATGCAATCTTAGCTTAAATTGTTTCATCTGGTCCTAATAATAAAATATATGTTTTCATAAAAGTATCTACTAGAATTTGACTACATGGTATCCACAGTCGTTAAATTATGAATTTGATTGTGAACTATAATACAAAAGGCATATTAGAGATCCTGGAAGAAATTATATTTAAAAAGTGAAGGTCAAATAAATTAGTGCATTAGAGTATTTCAGAGCAGTATTAATAAGGCATCTCTAACTTTTCAAGGAAACTGAACTATTGCTCAGTTTAAAAATGATATCACCATTTAAATAAATCAAATGAATCTAATAACATTTTATTTAGTTTATCTAATGGTTTTTAGTGCATCAAATGCAAATAATCAGACATGCAATGCATACACATGACCAATTGCTCTAAAGAATACATAAGACTAGTACATTTTAACATTCTACAAATTTAGAAATTAAGGTGAGATTCTGATACTTAAAAAATAGAAACGAAAAATGGAGGAAACAATAAAATAAAATATATTTACATTCACACAGATTTTTTTATCTGGAAACTTTGGTGTTTTTATGGAATCCTTGTAAACATTTATCATCACAAAACCATTATGTGTTTCATGATGATAGTAGGAAAATAAAGGAAGCGTAGATAGATATATTTCTCAAAGGCCCATAACTTAACTGCATTAGATTAGAGCAGTACTTCTCTCTATATTAGGAAGGATCTAATAGAATTCATTTAATGTAATAATACTTCTAATCTAATATTAGAAAGATTCTAATGTGATTTAAAAAAAAGATCTCTGTAAGGCTAGATCTCATTTTTTTCTTATTCTTCATACTTTCATACTCTGGTCTTTTTTTAGAAGTTTCTACATTATTGCCAGAAAGTATGGAGACAGTATAACCTGGCTGTTTTTGAAGCCTGAATTTAGCCAAGAGGCAGAGATCACTGACCCAATACAGTGACTTCATTCTAACTGAAAACAAAAATGAATTTAAGGTGAATCGTCAGGTCACTGGTATGTAAACAACTAAGCACTGGTTATTTTTTTTTTCCTGATGCTATTATCTTGTATTCTCTTGAAGAATTCTATCATGGCTCTTCCACAAATTATTCACACAGCTGCAACTGTTAGAAAAGGTTCTAAGAAAGCTTGAGGGTAAGAATATAAATGTCTCTGAAGTAGTGCTGACTCACAGCAACAGCTGGATTGTTCTGTTTGTATTATGACTCCCTTTGTCATTAAAGCAACTTTCCTATGAAAAATTACAGGCTCGGTTTAATAAATATTTTAAATGCTGCTGAGCTTGTCCAATGCCTTTTGTCTCTGACATTATTAAAGCCATCAATTTCTCTTTAACTTCGTCCCAAAGCAGTCTTTTTATATTCATGACTTTCACACTGCCTCCTGTCAATATTACAAAACTCTCTGATCACATTATTGCAGTCTTCATGAAAGCGTAGAGGATGCAACAAATGTTGAAGGCAAAATATAAATTAAGAATAACATTCTTAGGATCATAAACTTTGGTGAGGTTTTTTATTAGGTCTTCCTGTTTATCCTATATCATTGTAAGAAATTACAACTTTTTAACCCATTTTGAAAGAGACAGTTCACCCTAGTGTAATTAACTTAGATGTAGTCTACTAATCCTTAAAGTTAGTGGCCTTTTTAATCCCCGATTTCAAAGTCTGAAAAGCCACCATTTTAAGAAATCATGTCTGAAACACAAAAGAAAATAAAAGTGTTTAAGATGATAATATACATAATATGTTGCTTCTCTTAACCTAAAGAAAAGAAAAAATAAATGAGAAAAAATGTAGCCTGGCATATGCTGGATGCTGATTTCTTTTTGATAGACCTTAGTCAATTTTATTTAATGTATATCTAATTTAGAGATCGGGAGTTCTCAAAATGATTATTTGAGGCAGGAGTTGTGCAGCCGACATGTTGCAGTAACCTCCTACTAAGCAGAAAATTTGAATGCATCTCTAACACTTTCTGCTGTGCTGTAAGAGATAAAATATTCCATTTCTGAGTCTTGATTTCTCCATTTGTAAAATTTGAAACTCTTCTGAAGATTAAATGGATTAAAGGAAACACTCTGGTAAATTCCTAGCCAATTGCCAGGCATGAATCAGCATGCAAATGTTAGGTGTCTACTCACAAGTTTTGCTGTTTTTGAAAATATGAGGATTTTTCTGGGGCAGATGCACAGAAGTCTAAGACTTAATAAGAGGAATGGAAAATGTGTTTAATTTCACTTGTCAATACCAACTGATTAGTAGAAATGAACTTCGTAGAGATGAGAATTGAACCTGCTTAATCCCAAGAACTGGTTCAACAGGAAAGAAAACTGTAATTGATAAGCAATGTCTATCAGGACTAGAGAGAGGGAAGTGGAAGCATGACATGTTCCAAACAGATTTAATGTTCCAGACATAAACGTAAACCCTATCTAAATAGAGTGTAGGAAGAGATTTATTCAAGGCTGTATCTAAACACATTTTAAACAGATTAAACATATTCTCAGCTCTTTTCACTCACATTTGCACTTGAATTGTGTGTGTGTATATATATATGTGTGTGTATATATATATATATATCCTGTAAATAGACATTTTTTGCAACTGAAAGGCAAGAAAAACATTGCATTAGGGCTTAAACATAAAGAAAACATTTGTCTTTCAATATTATATTGAAATGTGTTGCAAAATATATATGATTCTCGAAGTTTTTGTTTATAACTTTTTTTACAGCTAGTTCTCTACCTTGTCTATCTTCTACCACCATTTGTGTAAGAAACAGAAGAACTTTAGCAACATGTTAAGACTATAAAATTTAACATGCCATGCATCATACAGGATTACTCAAGAGGAAGATTTTGTTTACAACCTGTAACTGACTAGCTATGTGATTTTAGGAGACTCACTCCAACTCTGTGAGTACTTTTTTACTCATGTGTAAAATGAAATTATGAGGAAAATAATATGACAACACTTTAAAATATAAAATGCTATGGAGATAGAAATGAATTCATGACAACATTGTTGAAGATCTTTTCAATAGAGTAGGAGATAAAAATTACTAAATTTAGATAATTTTACTCAAGAAGTGTTATTGCATTTAATATACGTAAAAAAGCCAAAAAAAATCTAAGACTTAGTTGGTTATAGTTATTCATATGCTAAGAATGAC